>NC_012874.2:33739425-33922745 GCF_000003195.3 Sorghum bicolor
AATACCGAAGGTTGGGGCCAGCAGCCATGCCACTTCCTCTTGCAGGCTGACTTAGAGGATCCGATTTAGCATAGGGTAGGGTTGATGTGTTGTTATGATTAGGCTTAGATTAATCTGATTAGGGTTATGGCAATTCTAAATAATATTCTGCCTCAATGTGTTGTTATGATTAGGGCTAGATTAATCTGATTAATGTGTTGTTATGATTAGGGTTGATGTGTTTTGTTGTATTTGGTGTATGAACTGTGTTACTGAGTGGTCAATAAGGCTAGTTAAATCCAAATTTATTGTTCTCCCTTTTACTTAATGTTTCATATGAGATTGGAACTATGCTTGCAATTTTTGGATAATGTTCTGTCTAAAAACATTGGGTTTCCTTGCATGTTACTAATAACTGCCAATGCTCTGTAAATATTGTAGTTTTTGCTCTGTAATGACTCTGTAAAGATTGATGTGATGTTATGGCTAGGGTTAGATTAATCTGATCTGACTAGGGTTATGAGTAGGGTTTTGGTGAATCTGATCTGAGGATAAGTTTCAATTGAGATTAGAATAAGTTTCAATTTACATTGGAACCATGCTTGCAATTTTTGGATTATGTTTCAATTTGGATTATGTTATGTCTAAAAACAAGCAGAATAAGTTTCAAGCTGGATTATGTTATGTCTAAAAACATTGGGTTTCCTTGCATGTTAATAACAACTTAAGTTACAGAACAAAACATCTTGGATTATGTTCATGTAGATCTAGCTGTTTGGTGCATTATCCTTATTAGCTGTCTTCACTTGCAATCTGTCTCCAAATTCAATTCAAGTTCACATGGCATGCTTGGTGTGTGGTGGTCAACTCTGATACATCATAAAGAGAGGGATAAAATAGTCCATCCTAAATCAAAACATATTCCAGCATGTGGCTCGTTTGCCTTTTGATATCTATGGCAGGCAAAAATATTTGTTAGCATGTGGCTTCATCTATGCCCTTATAATGATTTGATTAACTGAAGGTTAGTTGACATCTTGTTGCTTGGCTTGGCTGCAGGAGTTGCACATCAAAGTTGCTGGTTCAGTGAACAGAAATAAAGCTATGCTTAGGGAAAATTCACTTATATTTTGATATTTAGGTGGTATATATAATTACACTATATAATAAGAACTTATATATATAATCAGAAGTCTCTGTTATGCTTATGCAAATGGTTTGTGCTGTTAAGTCTCTGTTTTCACTTCTTCTCTGTTAATATCTGGAGTCTGGTAATAATTAGTGAGTAGCTTCCATCACTGATGTGCTCCTCCCAATTTGATCTAAAATTTTTGTACCTGTTAAATGGTATTGATGATTGAATCAGTTTCTAGTTTCTGGCCAGCTTCTGTAATTATTAGTAGTGCTATTGTAACTGCAACTGCTAGTTTGTTCTTCCTTTAATCTAACTGATAATGCTATTTTTGGTAGCCTGCAATTTAAAAGGATGTTCTCATCCATGAGTACATCCAACATTCAGTAGTGCTATGGTAACTGCAAATGCTACTGCTTAGTATTAATCCAATTTAAAAGGATGCTACTGCTTAGTATGTTTGCCAAAATGAATATTAATTTGCTGCCAGCTTCTGATTACTCATACTAATTGTTATTTTGTCTACTTTTTGATGCAGCTCCAGGTCTTTGTTGAGGAAAAGTCCTCTGAGGAAGACGTGTCTGACGTGTCTTCCTACACGTGGGTGACAGACAACTCTTGCGACAACTCTGGCGACAACTCTTGCGACTGCCTGTATCACCACCGTCCAGCCCACATGGACGGTCTGCAGTGGGCTCTCAAGCGCGCCAAGAACGAGGCCATGGCGTGCGTCGATGCCAGTGCAGCTACCTACTCCAGGGAGGCAAAGAAGGACATCAATGGCATCTTCGCGGACCTGTACGACGAGATCAAGGCCAAGTACAAGCCGAAGAAGTGAAGTCTGGTTCCAGCCCTTTGCTTGGATGTCTGGTAGGAAGACCTTTGCTGTAGCATAAATAATATAATGCAAGTGGTTGCTCTGAGCAGTAGGTGCTGATTAGAGAGTAGGGAGACTTTTGGTATGTGGATATGCAGCCACTACAAATGTCAGTGGTGGACTGGTAGTTGGCATGTGAACTATGAACTATGTCTGCTAGGAAGAACTACTATGAACTATGTTGGCAAGCTATCATGGTGACTCTGTAGCTTGGAACCACTAATATTAGTCATGTTTAATATTGCTTATATCTGTGTGTTAAGTTGTCTGATTCAAATCATTATGTGCCTAAGTTGTGTGCTGGAGCTTGACTATGAGTTGTAATTCATTTATTAATTATGTGATACCTTCATGCGAATGATCTCAAGACTATACCAGAAGTATACAAACAAGATTATTTAAAACAATGAAGATGTCTAGTTCGTGCATATAATTAGTAAAACATATGGTTTACACAAAAAATTCATCTTCTGAATCTTCTCCCGTACTGATGAATGGAGGGACGACTCCATCATTAATGTAAGTGTCATCTGGGTCTTCGTCTTCATAAAATAGGTCTGCGTCCTCAGGTTCGGATATTGCCGTAGCAAGCGCCTGTTGAATCACAGAAGCATCAACACTAACACCTTGTCCGCCACTGCTACTCCAAGTTATCACATCTTCATTAAGCTGTTGAAGATCCATATCTTCGATTCCAACCATAACTGAGTCCAAATTGATCTCGCCCACCTTGTCGTCGGGAACTTCTTCAGGCATGACAAACAAGTTTCTAGGTTGAACTCTAACAACACTGCACCAATTTGATTTCGTACAGGTGTCCATATAACACACTTGTTCTGCTTGTGTGCTCAAGATGTAAGGTTCATTTGCATACCGGAACCGAGTGATATCAAGTTCGACGACCCCAAACCGATCCTTAGTATATCCTCTAGATCGGCTCGTACTTGCTGCAGGGACATCAAACCAGTCACATTGGAACAACATTACTTCCTTCTGGTCATGAAAATCAAGGCAGATGATTTTCCTAAGCACGCCATACCAGTCCATGTTTCCTGAACTTGCATCGCCTTTCACAAGTACTCCACTATTCTGAGTTGTCAAGAATTTTTCTATTGACGAAGCCCTAAAAAAGAAGCCATTTGCTAAACACCTGGTAAACACACGAGACCGGCGGTCTGGACCACGAGATAGATAATAAAGCATGTCATCTATTTCGCTGCGTGCACGCAGCATGCTGATCTGCAATTACCACAATTTTAAAATATATATTAGGGACAAATAAATTCACCATGTGCAAACTAAATAAACAAAGAAAATATTAAAATAATACTCACTTCACGCTCAAACCAAGACACAAACTCGTCCTTGTGTCTTCTTTCAACATGAACAGGGTTTGTTTTCTTCAGCTCATCCATGTGCTTACTACAATTCGTCCAACACAAATAAAAATATGTAATTCAATATTAAAATACATATTATAAATATGGATTGACCAGAACATAAAAAATTAATTTTTAAAGAATAACTTACTTTATCCATGGAGTGACTTCGTCACAGTTGGTTAATATGTAATGCCTCATCTTCAACATATCAACATCAGACACTTCTTCCAGAGTACCACCTCTCCTACTATAGTCAAGGTTCGCAAATACACTTAGCCCAGAAGGTGGTTCACTAGAAGCGGCGCTTTCATGACGCTCTGGACGATTCAGCTTGGTAGAAACATTTTTGAAGAAGCGAGAGCAAAATGTGAGGCACTCCTCTGAAATATACCCCTCTGCCATTGAAGCTTCAGGCATCGCTTTGTTCTTGACATAGCCTTTAAGAGAACGAAGGTACCTCTCTACTGGATACATCCATCTGTAGCATACAGGGCCTTCAAGTCTAGCTTCTTCAGCAAGATGAACTGGTAAGTGCATCATAATGTCAAAAAAAGATGGTGGAAAAGTCATCTCCAATCGACAAAGAGTCTCCCTGATCGAAGTGCTCAGTTTTTCAAGTTCTGACAACTCCAACTCCTTTGAACATAATGAGTTAAAGAACCTACTTAGCTCGATCACTGGGATCAACACATCTTCAGGCAATATATTCCGCACCACTAAGGGCAAAAGTTTTTGCAATATTACATGAAGATCATGAGTTTTAAGTCCACAAAGCTTGCATCCATTGATGTCCACACATCTCCTAATATTGGCGGCATAACCATCAGGGAACTTGACGCCATGCAAAAATTTGCATATAGTTTCCTTGTCAGCCATGCTAAGAGAGTACAACGCTGCAGGCAAGGTGTACTTACCTTTGTCGACCACTGGATGCTGATCTTTCCATATACCCAAATGCTGCATATCAAGTCGAGCCTTCACACTGTCCTTGCTTTTACCTGGTAACTCTAGCAATGTCCCCAGTAGGCTCTCACATATGTTCTTCTCAATATACATGACATCCAAATTATGTCGTACCAGCAATGATTCCCAATAAGGGAGCTCAAAGAATATACTCTTTTTCCTCCAATTGTGCCACCTATTGTCTTCATCATGTTGCTTCCTTTTTTTTGAGTCCTTTCCAAAAATCACCTGTTCGAAACTCTCATAATCTTGCTTCACCTGCTCACCACTAAGTGGCACTGGACCTTCCCTGGTTTCGACCTTGTTATTGAAGCTCACCTTGTTCCTTCGCCACTTGTGCTTGAAGGGCGAAAATCGACGATGCCCCATGTAACAATGCTTTGAACCAAATTTTAACCATAAGTAATCAGTGTGCCTGTGACAATAAGGACATGCAAACTTTCCTTTAGTGCTCCAACCAGATAACATCGCATATGCTGGGAAATCATTAATTGTGCATAGCAGAATTGCACGTAGATTAAAATTCTCCTTCTCCTTCGCATCCCATGTTTCAATGCCTTTATTCCACAGGTCACGAAGCTCATCGATCAGAGGCTCTAGATATACATCATCCAATAGGGTTGTTTCAAGCACAACCAAGGAGGTAGGTTATAAGGAATGAGAATCACAGGCCAGCAAGAGTAATTAACATTCAACATTCCAAATGGATTGAAGCCACCAGATGCAAGTCCCAACCGAATATTACGTGGATCTGAATCAAACTCCTCATACTTTGCGTTCACGTGCTGCCATGCTAATGAGTCTGCTGGGTGCCGCACTTTCCCATCACGGATCCTTTCTTCCTTGTGCCACCGCATCAATGATGATGTTTCTTTAGACATATATAATCTTTGTAGTCGAGGAGTAAGTGGAAAATACCTTAGAATTTTGCATGCAGTGCGCTTCTTCTTCTTTGCTCCTCCACTTTCACTAGTATCGCCATCATCACAATCTGCTGTGTCGTCCTTCTTCCACCTACTCTCACCACATGTTGGACATGTGTCCATATCAGCAAATTCCCCACGAAACAAAACACAATCATTCACACAAGCATGGATCTTAATGTATGTCAGGCCAAGATCACGAATAATTTTCCGTGCTTTCTCAAAAGTATTTGGGATACTATGTCCGGGGGGGTACGCATCTGAGAAAAGTTCAAGTGCTTGACCTGTTGAATTGTTACTCCATCCACCCATGCACTTAATTTGAAACAGCCTGACCATGAAAGACAACTTAGTAAGTGGAGATCCTGACCCCAACTCTTCCTGTGCATCTTTTAACAAAGCATAAAATTTTTTGGCGCTATCATTAGGCTCTTCATTTTTTTTATCACTCGACAAACCCCTAATTAATGAAGACACAAGATAGCAACCAGCTGCTGCATCATCACTAGGGCCGACATGCACATCCATATCATTGTCCCAAGATTGAATACTACTGCATTTCTCTTTCACAAAATTCTCATCAAACCCTTTGCTTAGCAAATGAAAGTGAACCTCAGATTTTGCTTTGTATGCCACTCCACAACACTTTGAACATGGACAGAGGGCTTTTTCTGATGCATACATGTCTTCAAACATATTATCAACAAATTTGTCAAGCCTTGCTTCCCACTCATCTGTTGACCGAGACGACAACATCCAACTATAATCATCATCATCTTCCATGAATTTTATCTTCCAAATGTAACGACGACGACTTCAATTTCCTAAGGTAACCAACAAAGAAAACATACAGAGTGTTTACACAAAATAAAAAAAAAAATTATTTATGTATCAGCATAGATAGTTTGCATGCATATAGATGTAAATGAATTAATGCAGGACAAATATAAAAAGCGACACAATTCGATTGAAGCATTGACTTTATAGCACATATATAGTTTGATAAAATAAACAATTCATCCTAATTGATTATTTCAGGGATTAATATAACTAAACATGAATGTTGACGTTGCATCTACAAAAAATTCCAAAACTATGTTGGCAATGCATGCATATATACGTAAAGTGATCATGGATCAATCTTACTTGTACGTCGACGTCGTTGCTGCAGCTAGCTAGCCCGGCCCTGATGATTGAGCAGGTAGCGTCTTCCTCGTTGATCAAGGCCGGGGACCTGGGCGTGTTCAAGAAGATGAAGCAGGCGCCGACGCTTGTGTCCAGGGGAAGAACGACGTCGACGTCGAGCCTCCTGTGGCTGGCCGATGATGCAAGCTCAGGCAAAGGGGAAGAGGAAGGAAGCGACGATGCAAGTCCGATCCGATCCAAACGTGCGACGTGAAGGAAACCGCGGCGTCCAGAGAAAAAAAGAAGTCGTCCTGATCGACTACGTATACGTATAGGATTAGTAGATCTAATTCAATTTGAGCTAGAATAAATTAATATATAGTTTTCTGTCTAACAATGAAACAAAACGTTCGAGTGGTCTAGTGGTATGTTCCTATCATTTAAACATTGAGATCTCAAGATCAAACCATAGATATCACATATTTTGTAATTTTTTTAATCATTGTTGTCATGAAATTTGGGTATTGCAACTAAGTACATCCCACGAAATTTATTCGTTGCAAAAACAATTGCCTATCGCAACCATCAGCTAAGTAGTTGCAATAACATCTTAATATTGCAACGATAAAAAAAGTAATTGCAACAATTCAATTGGTAGTGGCAATATGTTTATTTTTTTGCCACGCAACCAACAACTTGCATACAACGAAATTTTTTCATTGCAAAATCAAAAGGTTGTTGCAACCATCAAGTAATTAGTTGCAAAACCATCTAAATATTGCAACGCCAATAAAAATACTCGCAATGCAAATAAAGTCGTGGCAACAGTGACGAATTGTTGCAACCATTCTACAATTGGTTGCAAAATCAAGAACTTTTTGCAACGACCTCCGTACTTATGGCCACAGAACAAATTGCGTGGCAAAAATCCAGTATATCGCAACAAAAACTTGAGATGGTTGCGTTAACACCCCTTCTTGCAACCAAATCATGTCGTTGCGGCAAAAAAGCGTGGCATTAGGGATCAAATTTGGTAGTGTGGGTATACCCACTGGCTGCTCTCTGGAGGGGACCCACAAGGTCGAGGCTCCATACCACGAATGGCCAAGTGAAGGGGATCATCTGTAGAGCATGGATGTAGGTCCCCACGAAGTTCCCTCGATCACCCAGACCAGATCGGTCCAGTCGTGGATTTGGTTGGCTGGGAGTTCCTTGAGCTACCTGTGAGCTGTGTTGGAGAGCAAAAGTGGAAGCTGTCGGATGATGGCTCAATCGTCCCCTCGAGCGCCTCCCAGTTGGCACGCCAGCCGGAAATCTACCAGCCATAGCTCTGGCTTGGTTTTGCTGTTGTATTTGGCGATGCTGGTCAGGGGTCAGAACGGGCTCGGCAGTGGCGTGCTGCGGATTGCCCTGCTAAAGACTCAAGGGCTCGGCAGCTCTGGAGCCATCTAGTCCTCGTCGCTATCATAGTGTCCACCACGGTGGGCGTTGTAGCCTCGTTCCTCAGCGTCACCATGTTTGCGGCGTCGATGCTCGTTGATGTCGCATCGAGCGTCGTGAGGCTCTTGATTGTCGACGAGGCATTCCTAGATCGGCAATGTCTTCTTGCCTCGAGGTGGCGGTTCTTGGTGAACAGACACCTCGCTCTCGTTTCGAGCTGGCTCAGGGTGCTTTTATGTGGCCGCCCCTCGACGTCGAGAGGCCGAGCTCTCTGCTTGCTGAGCTACCGCCACATGGAGCAGACCTTGCACCTCATCTCAAATGCGTCGCACCTGGGAGTTTGAGAGCTCAGGCATGTTGCGTAGCAGCATGGTTGCCGCCATGATGTTCTGACCAGCTCGAGGGAAACGACTGATGAGTGGTTCAGGCTATTCATCCCCAACGATCTGTCGATACACGTCTCGAGCGCGTCCGCATGCGCCCCCGCCGTGCGGGTGCGGTTTGTCTCCTTCGAGGACTTGTTCTAGCTGGCTAAGGTGCTCTCGGTCCTCGTTGAGCTTGGCTTTTAGCTCTCATAGTTGCGCAAGTTGCGCGGCCTTGTCGTCCTGAGGTGGCGGGTCTGCCTATCTATCGTTCCCAGGTGTCCTGGGTTCTCCCCCTACTGCGGGAGCTTGTGAACCGGCGGCGGTGTCCTCCGTGTCGTCTGTGGTAGCCACGGCCCCATAGATGTTGAAGCACTGCCTCGTAGGGTCATAGCTATCAGACTTAGAGTCGGGGTCTGGCCCAGTGGTGTAGAAGCATCTGTGCCATTCCTCCGCCAACTGTTGCTTGAGAGTGGTGAGGGTGTACTACCCAGGTCCCAAGCGTCGAGGCCTACGTATCTGGGGAAAACCTGGACACTCTGCCTCCTACTGAGTTTGCTGCCGCGTCTTTGTGTCGCGCAAGAGGGCCAGTGGCCGCTCCACGCACGTGCTGGCGCCTGGATATATTGTCCTAGTGAGTGATGTCGTGGCGTTGTCCAAGCCGAAAGGAAGCATCCGCCTTGTGGCGAACAAACCGTGTGGCAATAGGGCAGATGGTGGCGACGGGGCACGGGGTAAGTTCTCCCTTGGTGCCCTCATGGGGCCCCTCTACTGACTGGTCGTCGTGTCTTCTATCTTGGCGCACGGTGCTGTCGGTGCTTCCACCGTTGCCCGTCCTACACGGGGCGACGATCGTGCAGTAGCAGTGGGGCGGTGGCGATGCTGGTCACACCTCGTCTTGGGTGGGGAGGCGTGGTGGTGTTGCCGCCGTGGGGCCTTCGATCACGTGGGCATGACGCGTGCCCCTCCCGGTCCTCTGAGAGCAGGATCATGTCATAGCCGAAGCCAGTGGACATGAACTCAAGGCTCCCGAAGCAGATCACCGTGGAGCGTGGTATCGGCGAGACGTGGGTAGCCATCCGAAAAAAGATGGGAATCAATAGTAACATGCAGGGCCCCTACATGGCGTGCCAACTGTCGGTGTTTTGACCCTAGAGGGTAACACCAACGAGTGAATTTGTATGCATGCTCCCTTTTTTGGATGGTTATACAAGAGTGACACAAAGATTTATCCTGGTTCGGACAAAAGAAGGCCCTACGTCCAGCGGGCAGGAAGAGTGTGAATTATCTTGCACCTAAGTGCTTGTACAAGGGCAAATACAAGTGAATGAAGCTGAGGGCTCTAAGTCCTAGCCGGTTGTGGTGGTGTGTGAATCGTGTACTCTGGGTGTCTTGTTCGATATCGTCCTCAGCGTCCCCTTTTATAGTTCCAAGGGGAGGCCTAGGTTACAGGATGTAGGTGTTTGAGTAGGCCTCGATAGGGGTATGGCGCTGACCTACTCGAGGCCTCTGTACCGGCGTGGTATCGAGCCATCTTGTTACAGAGTGCTTTAGTGATGATGGCGCGTGCGTTCCCTGAACTCATCTCTTGCACATCATCTGGTTTTGGCTTGGGCGTGAGCACGCTCGTACGTCGTGACAGTCGTCATGTCTGGAGTGGTTGAAGCGCTCGCTTCTATCGCTCGATCCTTCCCTAGGAAGGAGTGTGCGTGCTCGAGAGTCAGGCGGCATAGGTGGCTTTATTATGTAGGAGCGCTGACCTTGAACGTCTCGAGGGGTGTCGTGATGCGATATTACGCCTGCTGCAATGTGTTGGGTTGTACTTTTCTCCAATTCTGAGGATAAAGCTAGAAAAAGTGGAGATTTGACGGGTGCTTGTTCCCCTATCACGCTTCCCGTGACTATCGAGTTAGGTGAGAGCATGCTAGTCGCATTAAATGCTTTGGCTCCCGTACCAGCGATAGGCGGCGGGGAATGCTTTTGCGCCGATTCGCTCGATGCTCTTTTCGTAATCGATGGTTGCTGGCTATCGAGCCCTTGACCGTTCGCTCGATCGTATTTCTGTATTCGAGGCTATGGTCGACACCGTGTCCTGGGTCGACCCACGGCTTTGGTGACCCATTGCTTATATTGGATCGTCGAGCTTGAACCTCGAATTGTTTATGGATCTTCTCATTGTGAGCGTTTGCTGGGGTACCCCCTATTGACATCCTCGACAGCAGTTTCTAATTCATCCAGATTCCATAGAATCTTATGTTTTTCAGCCATGGGTACTGAAGCTGTAGCTGAGACATTTGAGATTCTATCATCTTATTAAAGCTAAGTTCATTCTTTATGGCAGAAGTAAAGCTATCCATTCTATTATTTATGGATTCAAGAATTTTATCTTTGGAAGCTATCTTTCTAGACATATTATCAATAACTTTATTTTGATTAACAATAATCTCTCTCAAAGGTGGTAGGTTGAAATTATTACCTTGGCAGTTACTTGAGTAATTACCTGAGTAGTTCGATCTTTATTGCTAATTCCACCCTTCATTCTGTTGGTTCCATCCTTGATTCTGTTGAGGACGATAGTTGGTGTGGTTATTGATATAGATGACACCCTCTCCGACTTCAAGACAGTTGCTTCCCATATGGCTAGTGCCTCCACACTCTTCACAAGTTATGTGTGAATCATGGATGAGCATGACTTTATTCTTCTTCTGTTGATCACATTCATCAAGCTTCTTCATGAGCAAGTCCATCTTGGCACACAACATGTCCACCTCTTTGACTTGATGCATTCCTCCTCTCTTGCGTGATTGAGTGCATTCTGCATTCCATCCCTAGTTTGAAGCTATTTTCTCCACAAGAGTGGTGGCTTCATGAATAGTGAGTGACAAAAACGATCCTCCAGCAACTGCATTTATATTCTCACAAGCACTAGTGGTAAGCCTATGATAGAATGTCTACATGAGTAGCCAATCCTCCATTCCATGGTGAGGGCATTCTATATATAATCTTGAAAGAGTTCCCAAGCCTTAGGGATAGATTCATCATACTGTTGCTGAAAAGTTGAGATCTATCCACGCAGGGCATTGTTTTTTCCTACGAGAAGAAACTTTGTGAGGAAAGCAGTTCAGCAGATATTTCATGTAGTGTTTTTCTCTCTATTGGCATAGAACCATTGCTTCACCCTTCCCAAGAGTTAGAATGGAAAAAGGTAGAGTAATATGGCATCTCTTTCAACTCCTTTGATGGTGAATGTGCTGCATATCTCCAGGAAGTGTTGGAGATGGGCACTTGCATCTTCATGTGCTTTCCCCCAAAACTAATTGGCCTGCACCATGTTAATCAAAGCTGGCTTGAGCTCGATCCTTCTTCTCCTACATCAACGGTTGGTCTAGCCCTGATGTTGGTAGTGGTTGGAGCGGAGAATTCTCGGGGAGTCTTGTTGGCCATGGCTTCGAATACTAGCATCAAACTCCTTCTCGGCTAGCCTTCTTCTGACAATGTGGTTGGGGATTTATTTTTCTTGAGCTAGGCTTTCGCTTTTTTGATTATTTCCTCTAGATCCTCAACATAGTTTGTTGGACAAAGAAAACCAGACATACAATACCCTGCAATAAGATATTCACAAATAGACAAAAGACAAAGTAAGCCTGTTTGAGCAAGATCAATAGTGTGGCTCGATTATCACATGTGTAAGATTATTCCTAGATGTTCAAAATAAATCTATCCTAAACCTCCTTTTTGCCTTCCCCAGCAACAGCTCCAGAATGCTTGTTGATATTTTCTAATACGATTACAAATAAGAAATTCAAGGCCTATCCTAGTAAAGGCGTCAAAAATATTCAGGACATCTCTTTGCATTGCTTAAGTCAGGTTGTCATCCCCAACACAACACCAAAATATGTGGTTGTACTTATGACCTTGACACTATAAAAATGAATAAAGGTTATCCACAAGTGCACAGATAAAATATACCCTTCGTAGCATTTCACCTAGGAAAGTACTAGGTATCGTTATTTATAATTTTACCACTAGGAGGGCATTTGGAGGTATGAAAGCTATATCTTACACTTGTGATAAGAGTTCCACTAGATCAATACTCGAAATAGGGATCAATCATATCATAAATAAGGATAATTAATAATAGGTCAATCATATCTCAAAGAGGTTCCACCGAGCATTTTCCTACTTGGGCGTGATTCTAGAGAGAACTAGAAAATAGAGACTAACTCTTAGGGTTATTCTAACTATAGTTCATTGGGCTACCTTAATTAGTGCAATTATATTTAGTAATCATAGTCGTGACTTCATTTGTATCCATACACAAGAGACATTACTATGCTTGGTTAGGAATATAGCAAGACATCACCCCGCAACTCCGCCTTACTAGTCCTATATTTGGGGACTGGACTACGTAAGACTCAATGAAGCTGTCACCTTCGTGATCTACCACATGACCCAAAACATAGGGTGCATTTGCAGATAGGCATTGTCTAAGCATCACACTTACACAACTTCTACCACCCACCCTTGATGTCAAAGGGTATGTGCTATACGAACAAGAGCATAAGCACAACCCGACTATACTAAACATATAATCAAAGTAGGCAATGAACATTATAACAATAAATATATAATTATACCAAGTCATATCAAGTATTCTACTCATACATGAACTAGAATAAGAACTAGAAGGGAACATGAACTAGATAAGAACACGATGAACTAGAACAAGAACAAGATGAACTAGAAGATCTAATTGATGAACTAAAAGAACAAAAGATGAACTAAAAGATAAACACAATGAACTAGAAGACAAAAAACTTAAATAGATTAACACTAGAGAGAAGTACACGGCTTTACCTAGCCTCCTCGTGACTAGATCTGTAATCCAAGTGTTGCTTGACTCCTCTAATTCCTATTCTTATATTCTAGCTATGTCCTTATTGGTGGAGCTCTAAACTAAACTATAAGATATGATGGACTAATAGATTGATTCTTGATTGATTGATTCTAGGGAGGGTCTGCCTCTGCTTATATAGTTCGGTGGGATGAACCATAACCCTTGGATCAAACCAACATAGAACAAGGGTTAGGATGCATCATATAGGTTGGTTGGAGGCCGCCACATGAAGGAGAGTAGGCTTCTAGGTGGGCCTAGGCTGGCTGGCCCAACTGACCGCCGCCGGTCTCCCGCTTCGTTCCTGTATCTGCTGGTGTCTTCTACGTCCTTCTAGTGCCTCTTTCTGATCTATTTGTAGAATGAGTCTTGTTGTGGATGGATTCTTTCCATCTCTAGATTCTAGATAAATCCCTAAAAATATTATTTTGTAGAGCTATGGATTTTTGTTGGTTTAGTCCCTAGTCTTGTAATGGATGATGGTTCTAGGTTCTTCTAGAGTCTTCCATGTTGTATCCGTAGAGGTCTTCTCTTTGATGCTCCAATTACAACAAATGATATGTTCATCTCGATGAGCTCTCCACAATGGTGTACTTAGATTCTTCACTTGAGATACTTTTATGTGGTGAAATATTGCAAATCCTACAAGACAAGTGAGAACAACACAACTCGTGGAACTCGTTAGAATAAACCCCTATAACCTTACTTTACTAGTATAATGCCCGTGCTAACGCTACGGTTTCATTTTAAGGATACACATGAAAACAAACAAATAAATATATTTTTCCATAGTTCAAATTTCACATAATTGTATTACATAAAACAAGTCATAATAAAGTTGTCTCGCCTCAACCATCTAACAACGAGTTATAATAAGTTGTCTCGCCTCAACCATCTAATTTACAATCTGCTTAAGACCTTCTCTGCCTCGCCTCCACGTGGGCGTAGCCTCTCGAACGCCCTAGACTCCTAGCCATTGGTCCATCGACGGTGTAGGTAGCCGTGCCATGCTGTGACATCCACCTCGCACCACGCCGAGGTCGTTGCCGATCCACGCCAACTCCGCTGACCCGAAGCCATGTGTCGTTTTGGACCACCCTCACTAAGCTTGTCCTCGTCTCGCTGCCCTTGAAGCAAACCAAGACAAACATTCGAGCAAATCATGTGGAGTCATTCTTGCATACAGAGACCAATCTCAAGTAAATGCAGAAACAGAGTTAGCACTCCTAACTGCTGGTACATCGACGGTGCAGGTAGCCGTGCCATGGCACGATGTCCACCTTGTGCCACACCAAGATCATCATAGATCCACGCCAACTCCGTTGACGCGAATCCATGTGTCGTCCTGTTGTGACTTTGGGCGGCAAACCAAGCAACAAATGAGCACATAAGGAACATGATTACCAACGATTTGCCCCGATCCCTAAGGCCTAAGCTAGAGCTGCTAATCAGAGCACACGACACGCAATCAGTAGTACAAAGGATGGGGAAGCAATCATAGCTAGTCCTGTTGATAGGATCTGAACCAAACCCACACAAATTCAGGGCAAGCACATATTATTTAATTAACCCACCCCTAACCATCCGTGTAGAACCAAACCAACGCTGATTGCTGATGTAGAAAATCATGATAGCATTTCCATTATGCAGCTGTCTCTGAATCAGAAACACTGAAGGATAAGTCATAGTTAAGAAGATAGTAACAATTAAGAAACAGAAACAGTTTTAGCACTACAGCTTCAGTTATGTAAACCATTCATTTCATCTACCATTAGACAAAATCAGTTTTACAAACAGTACTTAATTTCTATTACAAACTTAATTCCTTTCCCTCGAGAGGATCCTATCCGGCTATGCCACCAGTAACTCCGATTGGGTCAATCAAACCTATAGTTTATCCAAATGTCAGACTGGACACAGAACTTGCCGCTAGGAGCGCATTTTTATTCCTTAGATACCAGCACATTTTTATTCCTTAGATACTGAAAAATTTATTCCGAGTGTACTTGAATATTACCAACACATTTTTATTCCTTACAAAATCTGATCGAAGGAGCTATGAAATATATTATCTCAGTTCGGTCATACCTCACATATTCATATTTCCAAGAACTAATATCACCTGGCTCTCCTGAAAAAGGAGATGTCTCAGTTCTAGATTCACGGGAACAACAAAAAGTGAACTATTGCGGCAGGCACAATGGATATGTTGCCGAGGCAACAATGAATTTTCCAAAAGCTCGGAGCCGCTCAAGAATCTGCTCCATTGGAGAAGAGAACACCCTAAGAAAAGAAGAGTTAAAAATTGATCAGATGAGGACATGCTCCAGAGACAACAACGAGCCAGCCAATTGAGCAAGAGCCAGCCAATTGAGACACACGCGCTGGAAGATAACATGAATCGATCAATAACCAGGAAGACAAGACAGTATATAGCATCCATGTGTCCGCAAGAATCCGTGAACCACCAAGGAGAAGAAAAAGAAAAACTTCAACGGGCCAGAGAGTTAAGATCCTGACCTTCTTCTCCATGACACAGACGCCGACGGTGATCCTGCCGGCGGCGTCATTACCCTCCAACACCACCATTGTCCCTGTCCCGGTCCTGGCCTCTGCCCCGATCTCGTCCCGGTCCTGGGCTCCTCCGATCCGCCCCCGATGGCCTCCTCTACTCCTCCGCACACTCGCCAATGTGCAGTGTGTCCGACTGGTCGTCGTCCTAGAACAGCAGCCCAAGCCCTAAGCTCCTCAAGGCTGGTGAACCCATCCGTGAACAGCAACGTGCAGCGCTGCGATGGCAGTTTGGCAGAGCGTCAAGGTGAGCGGCCACGCGAAGAAGGTTTTGGGGGTTCTAGGTCGGCCACCGCGGGAGCCGGGCGGCACCACCGCCACAACCGCCGCGTGCAACCCTAGCCCCACATCTAGGCACCGCAGCTGGCACGCACGCTTTTTTTTGGAAAAAAGGGATAATAACGGGGGAGGTGGGAATCGGACCGAGAGCGTGCCCTTACCCCGCGGTGATGAGGCGGAGGACGCAGCGGGTGCGGTTGCGTGAGAAGCCTCGCGAGGGTGAGAAGGCGGGTGAGGATCTTGGCTTCCCACATCTAATCACATCTAATCCTGAGCATCGGCTTTGATGCAGGTGTTGTATTAGTCTTTGATTTTAATAGAGACGGATTTCTGTGTGTATTTTTTGGGTGCGTAATGGTTGGAAGTTCTCAGTGGGGGACGTTTTATTGGGTAGACCAAATATAATTTAAGTATTCCATTATAGTAGAGATAAGTTATTTTAGATCTCTCCTTTAGTTAGTTGGTGGATGAAAATTAGAGTTAATTACCATCAACATACATCGAAACACATGCCTCGCTTGCACCCCTGGTACAAACAAGTCAAACCCATTCCACTCCTGTTGAGAGATCTAGGTCCCCGTCCAAACTTGGACCCTAAGCCCTTGCACATGACACCCGGCCTTACTACGGTGCTTAGACCTCCACCTGTCCCTGCCTCCAATTAGTTAGTCCAGAAAGAGCCGAAACCCACGACAAGAGAGTAATGAGTCTTCCCGCTCCCATAAGCACGTATGTGCTTAGGATAATAAGTATGTGACCTGACTACCATCCACAACAACGGGTGGTCCTCGAACGACTTAGGCAGAACATATGCAACCAGAGCCTCGCTCCAGTCCATAGTCCAAATCCAAATACCGTTCCACCTAGTTTCCAATTATTATCTATATACAATGTGATAACAACATTAATATAAATTCCTATCTCTCGCGAGAGATGACTTCTACCGAGATCCTATAGCATAGCAAGCTACACGATCATGTCATACTAGTAACTAGTAAGACTCATGGGATATATATATAGGTATACTATTAAGAGCTTAGGGTCTAATTAGTGAAAGCACTAGCCAAAACTGCAGTTACCTGGTTCGACTGCATGCACCGAACGGTCCCAACCAACTAGGTGGACACCCTCACGTCAGCCTTATCTCCAAACCATTTCAAAATCCCCTCTCCTTTCTCTATTGTCCCAGTGGCATGTTCTCTCTCATCCTTCCTCTCATTCTCTCAAACCTAGATTGACTAGTTGGTCGAGGCGGAGGGCTCCAGTCAGCGGCGATCCCTGCCACCACGGCCTCCTCATCCCCACCAGTGGCGGCATCGGCGACCGCGTCGCTCCTGGTGGCCTCGCAGAATCGCGCCACCTCTGCCTTCTGCCCTCGATCTGCCGCAGGTCGCCGTCCGCCACCGCTGACCGTAGGATCCCCACCATGTAGAACACCTCCTCCTCGTCATCGTTGTCGTCGAGGAGGGGGAGCACCGCCGATGTGGCGCCATCCCACTTGCCCCGGTTCATGGGGTAGACGAGCACGGGGCCGCCACCGCCGCCGCGGAGCAGGACGCTGTGGAAGTCGTCCACGGCGAAGTCGAGGATGCGGGAGCGCGGGAGGAAGAGGTTGAACCACGGGTGCGGCACGTCCCAGAGGCCCTCGCCGCGGAGCTTGCGCTCGCCGGCGCTCACGCGGTCCAGGAACTGCACGTACGACACGTCCTACTCCCTCTCTCAATTTTTCTCCATTTTTTCTCTTTCCATCCTTTCGGCCACGGATCGGCAGATCTGGTCAAACAGCTAGCCAAGGAGGCCACGACGGTGGTGGAGCATTCTGCGTGCCCTCACTACTATTCCCAGATCCGAACTGGCAGCGGCTGCGGTGGCCAATGAAGCACCAACGGCAGATCCTTGCGAGGAGGCTCTGGACTATTGAGTCAAACCTTGTAATCGTGTCAAATGAACACGCATAAGCATTCTAGGTGCATTAGGTATTTTGTTTAGGAAACAAACTTGTTTGATTAGCGTAGAATCGCGGGTTAGATGGAGACTTGCCCAACTGACGCCGTGACCGCTCCGTAAATCTCCCCATCGCGCAGCAAGCCATGCATGTCGCACTGGGCGTTCTGGATATCACGGTGCACTGTGCAGCTGGTTGTTGTGCCGGGGCCGGGGGGGGGGAAGCCGGGTAAGCCCGCGATATAAGAACAAAGATTGCATCTAGAGGAGCTGCGGTTGTTGTAGCGAAAACCTGTGTCCATCTCTATCTCTCGCTCTCGGGTTCTGGGTGGTGACCGCGCACCAGACATCGACGGTGCGGTGGCAATCATAGGAC
Source organism: Sorghum bicolor (assembly GCF_000003195.3). NCBI lineage: Eukaryota > Viridiplantae > Streptophyta > Magnoliopsida > Poales > Poaceae > Sorghum > Sorghum bicolor. Next base: position 33,757,673 of record NC_012874.2, read on the forward strand.
GGTGAGCCGCCAATCCTAACATGTGGTATCAGAGCGTGGATAGAGACAATCGGTGGATCCAGTGGTCCATCGGGAGAGTGTTCTGAGAGGAAGAACAGCAATCGTGCCGCCGAGTACGTCACACGGCCGCCATGGGCGACGTGTCCACCAAGACGTCCTCCGTGAAGGAGAGTTCCCTCATGTGGCCAATGCTAACCAGCGACAACTACACGGAGTGATCAATGTTGATGGAGTGCAACTATGAAGTGCTTGAGATCTGGGATGTGATCGATCCCGGTGACAAGCCCAAGCGTCCACTAGATCGGCAGGCCATGAGTGCACTCCTGCGCTCGGTTCCGAAGGAGATGTGGCAAACGCTATGGGGGAAGAAATCCGTGGAGGAGGCGTGGGAAGCGGTGAAACTGATGCGAGTTGGCGCGGATCGCGTTAAGGAGGTCAACGCCCAGAGGCTCTTGAAGGAGTTCGAGAACATCCAGTTCAAGGAGGGAGAGTCCGTCGACGATTTTGGTATGAGAATAACCAATCTAGTCGGGAATCTCAAGATTCTGGAGGAGAAGATCGAAGATGTACGCGTCGTGAAGAAGTTTCTGCGAGTGGTACTGCCACGGTTCTCGTAGATCGTGGTGTCTATTGAGATGTTTGTTGATCTCAAGACCTTGACAGTCGATGAACTCGTCGGTAGACTGCGGGCGGTGTAGGACCGTCTCGAAGACAACATAGAACAGGTCACCGACAAGATGGGGCGACTGATGATGGCTGAGGACGATTGGTTGGAGAAGCACAAGCACTGTTTCAATTCAGGGAACAAGCCTGGAGGGAGCGGTGGTGCCAGTGGCTCTTCGAAAGGCAAGGCGTTGGCGCGCCCAGATGGCGGTGCCCTTGGCCACATCAAACTGACGTCCATGGGCACGCCACGAAGAAAGGGCCGGTGCGACAATTGTGGCATCTATGGTCACTAGCTGTAGGACTGTAAACGTCCCAACAAGGAGAAGAAGGAAGCGGGGAAGGTCGAGGCGAACGTGGTCGTCGGAGCTGCCGACCACAATGGTGCACTGATGCTGGCGACATGTGACATCAGTCAAGGATCATCTCAGGTCCTTCTAACTGAAAAGGTAACACCTGTATCTGTTCCCGAAGGCATCTAGGTGCTAGACACCGGCGCTAGTAATCACATGACAGGAAACAGATCATTGCTGTCAGAGCTTGATGAAGGTGTTAGAGGTTCAGTGAAGTTTGGAGATGGATCTAGTGTTAGTATTCAGGGCATAGGTTCTGTGGTGTTTCAAGATCGTCAGAAAGGGCATAAGGTTCTAACAAATGTGTACTTCATCCCTGAACTAAAAGTAACATAGTTAGTTTGGGGCAGTTGGAGGAAAAGGGTTTTACCTATGTGGGAGGGAATGATAAGCTATGTGTGTATGATCAAGAGAAAACACTGCTAATCTCTGCACCTAGAGTTGGGAACAGACTGTACTTAGCCAAATCTGGCTTGGGGTCACCAGTGTGTCTGCATGCTCAGACAGAGGATGCCTCATGGAGATGGCATGCTAGATTTGGGCATCTAAATTTTAGAGCATTGAGTAATCTGAAAACCAAGAACATGGTGGGTGGGTTGCCAACTGTTACAAGGGTGGAGAAAGTTTGTGATGGGTGTGTTCTTGGAAAACAGCATAGAGCTCCATTCCCTAAAGTGTCAAGCTTCAGAGCAGAAAAATGTCTAGAACTTGTGCATGTAGACTTGTGTGGGCATATCACTCCAAAGTCATTTGGAGGTGCATCCTTTTTTCTGTTAGTGGTTGATGACCATAGCAGATATATGTGGGTGGAGTTGCTGAAAAGCAAGGATTAGGCTCTAGAATGTTTTAAAAGGATCAAAAACAGAGCTGAAGTAGAATGCAATGGCAAGTTGAAAGCTCTGAGAACTGATAGGGGGGAGAGTTTAACTCCAATCAGTTCTCAATTTTCTGTAGTGATGGTGGCATCAAGCATTATACCACTACACCCTATACCCCTCAGCAGAATGGTGTTGTTGAGAGGAGAAATCAAAGTGTAGTAGAAATGGCAAGGTGCTTGTTGAAGACTATGTCACTGCCCTCCGAATTCTAGGGTGAGACAGTGTGCACTGCAGTCTATGTGCTGAACAGGTGTCCCACAAAGAGCCTGAACAGCATAACCCCATATGAAGCTTGGCATGGAAGAAAACCAAGTGTCAAACACATGAGGACATTTGGGTGTGTTGCATATGTGAAGCTGGTTGGCCCAAATCTGACGAAGTTATGTGACAGATCAGCCAAGATGATTTTCATAGGCTATGACAGTGGAACTAAAGGCTATAGATTCTATAACCCTGCTACTGGCAAGCTAGTAGTGGGAAGAGATGCCATATTTGATGAGAATACTCCATGGGATTGGGAGAAGTCAGCAGGCAACACAGATCAACTGTCAGAGGATCTCGTTGTTCACTATGAAGACTCTGACAGTAATCCGACAATAGGGAATGCTGAACCTGCAGAATAGCAAGTGGCAGATGCAGAGTTAGCAGATCAAGGGGGTGAGGTGCATTCTGATCAGGAAGCACCTGGGACACCTCCAACACCACAGTCGAGTACTGCACAAGGGCATGGTTGGGTAACTCCACGTACCCAGGACTCAACAGTATCTGAGGGGCCTCACAGGTATAGGTTGCTGAAAGAACTGTTGGATTCAACTGATGAGGTGCAGGACTTTGAGTATAGTGGGATGTGTATGCTGGCAGCTGAAGAGCCTGCCAGTGTTGAGGCAGCTCTTGAGGAGAATTGCTGGAGGGATGCAATGTTAGCTGAATTGAAGTCGATAGAACAGAACAAGACTTGGGCTTATGCAAATTTGCCCAAGGATCATAAGGCTATAGGCCTTAAGTGGGTGTTTAAGGTTAAGAAGGACCCAGCTGGCAATATAGTTAAATATAAAGCTAGGCTGGTGGTGAAGGGATATGGCCAGATTCATGGAGTTGATTATGATGAGGTGTTTGCCCCAGTTGCAAGGATGGAGACAGTGAGACTGTTGTTGGCACTTGCAGCACAGGGTGAATGGCAGGTGCATCATATGGATGTCAAATCAGCTTTCTTGAATGGCAATCTGGAGGAAGAAGTTTATGTCAACCCACCACCTGTTTTTTCTGATCCAAAACACTCAGGGAAGGTTTTAAGACTCAACAAGGCTTTGTATGGCCTCAAACAGGCTCCTCGAGCCTGGAATGCAAGACTTGATCAAGAGTTGACGAAGCTGGGCTTCAATAGAAGCTTGGAGGAGCATACTGTGTACAGAAAGGGCACAGGCAGCACTCTGATTCTAGTTGGAGTCTATGTTGATGATTTGATCATCTGTGGGCCAGACAGCAAAGGGATAGCTGAGTTCAAGCAGCAGATGAAGAAGAGTTTTGACATGAGTGATCTTGGCCTACTGTCATATTACTTGGGACTAGAGGTAAAACAGAAGCCAGGGGAAATCACAGTGTGTCAAAGTGCTTATGCAGAGAAGATTGTTGAGATCTCTGGTATGAAAGGATGTAACCCGGTTGATACTCCAATGGAACAACATATCAAGCTGTTGCCAGGCAAGCCAGAGCTGGTGGCAAATGCAACAAAAGTCAGAAGCCTAGTCGGTAGTCTGAGGTATTTGGTAAACTCAAGGCCTAATCTTGCTTTCTCTGTGGGCATGGTTAGTAGATTCATGGAGACACCAAACTCAGAACATTGGGGGGCAATGAAGAGAATCATCAGATATGTTGCAGGCACCATCAAGCTTGGTTGTAGGTATGTGAAGGGGGTACATTCTGAGTTGATTGGGTTCACAGATAGTGACTATGCAGGTGACCTTGAGAAAAGGAAGAGCACGTCAGGCGTGTTGTTCTTCTATGGTGGTAATGCTATTACTTGGAGCTCACAGAAACAAAAGGTGGTCTCATTATCATCTTGTGAATCTGAATATATAGCCGCTGCTACAGGGGCCTGTCAGGGAGTCTGGCTTAGCAGGCTGATAGCAGATATAACCTGTGGTGATGTGAAGAAGTTCAAATTGTTCATCGACAACAGGTCTGCAGAAGAGCTAAGCAAGAATCCAGTTTTTCATGAGAGATCGAAGCATATAGACACCAGATATCACTACATCACAGAGTGTGTTGCTGGTGGCGTGTTGGAAGTAAAGCATATAAGCACTGAAGATCAGCTGGCCGATGCTCTGACGAAGCCGCTTGCAAGGATCCGCTTCGCAGAATTGAGAAGGCAGATAGGGGTTGTGAGCATTTGACAGATTAAGGGGGTGAAATGTTGAGTCGAACCTTGTAATCGTGTCAAATGAACACGCATAAGCATTCTAGGTGCATTAGGTGTTTTGTTTAGGAAACAAACATGTTTGATTAGCGTAGAATCGCGGGTTAGTTGGAGACTTGCCCAACTGACGCTGTGACCGCTCTGTAAATCTCCCCGTCGCGCAGCAAGCCGTGCATGTCGCACTGGGTGTTCCGGATATCAGGCGCACCGTGCAGCTGGTTGTTGCGGCTGGGGGGAAGCGGGGTAAGCCCGCGATATAAGAACAAAGATTGCATCTGGAGGAGCTGCGATTGTTGCAGCGAAAACCTGTGTCCATCTCTATCTCTCGCTCTCGGGTTCTGGGTGGTGACCGCGCACCGGACATCGACGGTGCGGCGGCGATCATAGGACGGTGAGCCGCCGATCCTAACATGGACAGGCTCGTGAATGTCCAACGGAGGAGCATCTCCTTTCAGCACGATGGATTATTCAGGAAGTGTCGTTTCTGATCTGGATTTGATTTCTTTTATACAAATTTGATAAATGTGAAGAACAGTTTACAGATATTCTTGAATATTAACCCTTTTATTTTTGTATAGTTTTTACACTGATTTACTACTGCATGTGGTGGATTAGTTTGGATCTAAAGTGTTCAGTAGTAAAGATTACGGACTACTTACTACTACAGTTCTGGTTTGGTGATTACTACTTTCTCCAGAGATTATGGTCGATTACAATTGACTTATTACTGCAGTTCTGTATATTATTGGAGCAGCTATCTATGCACTTCTATATACACTTCTATGCATTGTTTACATTCTTAAAACACCTTAGCATATATTTTGTATATAATTTTCTATGCATAGAGATCTGTGTTTGTAGACCTGATAAAAAGCTTGTATGTATGTTTCTATGCACCCACTCACAACTCAGGGAGAGGATTCTAGCCTTCTAGGCTTGTTTCTAGGCTCCTATCGACGTGTGTATTTGGAGATATTAATCTGCATAAAAATTATGGCCCAATCTAGATCTTTTGCGAGCTCAATTAGTCTAGTTTACTTATTTATTAACGTGCATAAACAATTGTTCCTAGTTTTTTTATGCATTCTAATTTAGGATCCGGCCCTAGCGATGTCATCTGTGGTCCAGTAGCACGCTCCGTGTGGCGAGAGGATCCGTGCACAAGGGAGGGGGCCACTTGCTTGTTTCCAGGTAAGTTGTTGCGTTCTTCTTTGTAAATCCCAATTTCAAATCAATTTTTATTCCTTTTCTATTCTGATCATTCCACTCTAGGACAATCAACTAATCATTGCTTGAACTGGAGCAGCAAGAACAAGAGTAAGAAGCAAGACACACTGAATAGAAGGAAATTGAAATCTTATTTTAGGATGCATAGAAGTTAAAATCTTATTTTTTTGATGCATAGAAATAGACTTCTTTTTCATCTAAGCTTGAGCCTTTTTTTCTATGCTTAGGCCTTGTTTAGTTCACCCCAAAATCAAAAGCTTTTCAAGATTAGTTATTCATGTGTCTTTTTATTTATTATTAGAATTGATTTCTATGCAATATTAGAGTACATTTTTATACATTATCTGAGCATATTTCTATACGTTATTGTTAGCTTCTTTTTATGCATTTTTAGCATAATTATCTGTACACTTGTATATAATTCTATACTTCGCTGGTACACAATTCTATATATTGTATAAAGAATTTTTTCTAGGAACTCTGAATTTATATTTTATACATTGTTAGAACACAATTTATGCATTTGTTGGGGCATATTTATACATTATTGTGTCTACGTCAAGGTGAGGGCTGGGGCCAGGACTCTAGGAGGCGTTAGGTGGCCGGAGAAGAAGTTCGACATGTAGTGCTCTAGGCCATGGCTCTCACGGGGCGGCCCGGTGCACGATGCAGTCCATGACCATGGCGGAAGGTGATAATATTTTAGATCGGTATTCGATGAATTGATCTACCCCTATTTGCTTTCCTTTTGTGCATTCAAGATTGTTGGTTTTGTAGGTACATTTGCTCATTCGTGTATCTATGTGATTTGAATACAAAATGTGAATTACATTTCTATACATTATCGAACTACATTTCTATGCATTATTAGGACACATTAATGGACCTGATTAGAATAAAAATTTGTATCGTTCACTATCCAGGCCAAGGAGGCCATCGCCCCCGCTTCGTCGATGGGCATGTGTATGGGCACGCATTCCATGGGGCGAGCAGATCTGGCCCTAGCGATGTCATCTTTGGTCCAGCAGCACGCTCCGTGCAGTGAGCAGTTTCGTGCACAAGGAGAGGGCTGCTTGCTTGTTTCCAGGTAAATTCCTTGTAAATCGTAATTTTAAACCAATTTCCATTCCTTCTCTATTCTGACCATTCCACTCTAGGACAATCAATTAATCATTGTTTGAACTGAAGCAGCAAGAACAAGAGGAAGAAGTGAGACACACTGAATACATAGAAATTGAAATCTTATTTTAGGATGCATAGAAATTAAAATCTTAATTTTTTTATGCATAGAAACATACTTCTTTTTTATCTAAGCTTGAGGCTTTTTTTCTATGCTTAACCTTGATATAGTTTTTTCTAAAATTGAAATATTAATTTTTGGGTGCATAGAAATTAAAATCTTAATTTCTTGGATGCATGGAAACATTTCGGATACTAGTTCTAGAAAGTTATATGTTTGTGCTACTGTGTTTTATGCTTGCTTGGTTGCAATTCGAATGGCTACAAGAGCAACACAAATTCATTGAAAAAGTTATAATTTTTTCTAGATCCTGCATTCCATCATGAGCAGAAGGTGGCCGGAGAAAATTTTTATGCATACATATAAAATTTCTGTTTCCCAGCTTGCATACAAAAATTTGTATGCATACGTAACCTGCCTCAAATGCAGGCTCTCTGTGACACGGTGAGCAGTAGGCTAGGCCTGATCCAACAGAGGCATGGCTTGTGTTCTTGAATTTTTCTTGTTTTCAATGGAAGCTAGTTCATGCTCATGTTGATTTTCCATACAATTGAATGACAAGCAAGAAAATTTTCTATGCAAATTAATTTAAATTTTTATGCTTCTTTTCTCATATATGATGTGTAATAAAATTGTTGCTTTAAAAATACTGATCATTGGTTATTCATGCATCTTTTTATACATTGTTGAAAAAACTCTATGTATTGTTAGAGCATATTTCTATATATTATCGAACCATATTTTTATGCATTATTGGAGCACATTATTTAGAAAAAAGATTATATTGTTTACTATTCAAGTTTGGTTTGGGGTTGTCACGATTTTAGATAAAATAATGTCCCAAAGGGTAGGGTTATATTGGGTGTTTTACATTGTTTTTGCGCCTAATAAGACATGTTTATATGTGTTTCTTGCAGCTATAAGGTTTTAGCACGTACTAAACACATGTTTCTATACCTTTCTTTGCCATTATAAGGGTTTTTGTGCCTGCTCAAAACATGTTTCTATGCCTTTGTTGTGGTGTAGGATGGTCGAAAGGATTCCTCAATTTGGTGTGAGGTCAATGGTGGCTCGTCATAGGACATGGCTTGCGACGGGTCTGAAACTTCCTTGGCTTGTGACAGTGGCGTAGTTTGTTATTCGATATAGTTGATAGGTTAATGTAAAAAGTTAGTTTTTCATATGTTGTGGTTATATGTTTGGATGATACGAGTGAAATTATTGGTTTCTATGTAACCTCTGTTGGGTTTTAATATTTGGTCCGTGTAAAGTTTCTATACAATGTTGCTCTATTAAATAAACATATCCTGGTGCAAAGAATGGTGTGGGTATGGTAGCGACGATGTTGGTTGTAATAGGCCCTGTAGCAGGAAGCATGATGTTGTTACAGACAATCATGATTGTGTTAGGTGGAATGTCCATCTCGTGGAGAGGTTTTTACGCAGCAACAAAATTAATTTTTATCATTTCAACTACTAATTTATATGCAACGTGACACTAAAAACCTTTATGCGCATCTTGACTATTAATTCTATACACCTACTCGCTCCACACGTGTCAGCATTCAAATTTTGAAGAAGACAAGATTGTCTCTATGTGGAGATGTTTCTATACGGTGACAAAATTAATTTTTATTCATCCAACCACTAATTTCTATTCAACGTTGACACCAACAATTTTCTTACATATTTTGACCAGTGATTCTATATATTCAATCGGCCTTTAGGTGTGATGATTCAAATTTCAAATTTTAAAAAACACAGGATCGTCTCTATGTTTCTCACGCACAAGATCTATTTGTAGACGGATGCATAAAACTTTGTCTCATAGTGCACAAAATTATGAATTTTAATTTTTTTTAAAAAAAATATATTCACAACGGATCTTGAATCATGCACAGAAATATCAGGAGTTCAATGGTGAAAACCGTTTTTGAATCAAATGTTTCTTTGAGAAAATATTGTGAAAAAACGAAAGAGATTAGAGTGGACGCAAACTTGCAGGCATGTGTCAGTATATGTCAGTCTATGTCAGCTCTTGTCAGTTGTAACATCCAGATTGTAGAGAGGTTATTACGCAGTAACGAATTAGTTTTAATTCATCCATCGACTAATTTCTATGCAACATCGCGTCCAAAACTTTTCTATGCAGCTTGATCTAGATTTTCATGCATCCGATTGACAGGGTCTAGCTGTGTGCGTGAGCTCAGTTGACCTGAATGGGTGGACTGAGTAGCATTGGTTGAGTGCCTGGGGTCCCCCACTTGTGCACAGGTAGAGGTTGTGGGGTGTTGACCGGGGCTTCCAATAACTATTTGTAGCCCTAGGCTCCCAATATACCAACCATATATATATATATAGGGAAATTCCTTTGTACACGTACGTGTAGTTACTCTCATCTTCAATAAACTATATTGTGTATGTATTCATACTTGTTTATCGGTTTGAGTATGTTTATATACTCATATTAATATACTCTAGATCTTACCACGTGAAAATTTTTCAGAAAAAATTGTATTTTAAATATATTACTAAAATTCCACTACTATATTATATATAATAAGTATAACCATATACTCTATGTATGCATACATACTTAACATACATATCACTCTAAATGGTCTAGTATGATCATATACTTTGTCTATATACATTTCGTTCGGTCATATACACCTTAAATCTAGAGATATATAGATGAGAGTAACTACACGCACGCGTAAATAAAACGCGTCCTCTATATATATATATATATATATATATATATATATATATATATATATATATATATATATATAGAAGGATATGTACAACTCTCTAGAGCACAAGCATTAAAATAAAGTGCAGAATAATAGGAGTTATGAATCGGGGCTTATCTGGGTGACATATAACCAAAGTTAGTATTTCATCATGGCGGCACGACCATCAAGGCACCAACATTTCCGTCACTTCAGGAGACTCCACGATCCAAGGTATTCCTATCATGATATTCACGGAGACATTCATAGAGACGTAAATAAACAACAGAAATCACAACTTACAAACAAATTCATCTCTCATGCTAACAAACTAGCTCAACAAAGGCTGTGGATCCAAATGATCTATCTAAACGATTTATCCCAATAAACCCAAGGTGCTATTTAAACTATATTATTTATTTAATATACATACCATATTAGGGTTCATAAACTATCATGACAAACTAATTATTCTAGAGCTACGAAATTTATAGAGAGTGTATATTAATACTAGAAACCTACTGCAAAATTTCTGGATTTTTTGCTAACATAGATTATTCATGAAAATTCGTACAAGTTCACATGTTAGCATTATTAAGCTTTTCAAACTAATTAAAGAAGTTCCAAAACTGCATGGAACTATGTGAACTAATTATACTAATAGGTAGATCATGATTTTAGGAAGCTCAAAAAATTGGTTTTACTATTTTTAGACATCTACCAAAATTGATATAGATTTTACAAGTTTAATCCACAAACTAAATGAGAAAAACATTTGGAAAACATCCAGGGCCACCAGCAACTGATTAGGCCCCGAACTCCACCGTGGCCTGCGTGGGGAGTCCACGCGCAAAGAGGGCCGGCCAAACAGTCCTGCTATGCTTCCACTGTGCCACTTTTGCACAGGAGCTCTTAGCTTAACAGATGTTTAAGTAGCTGCTCTGTGCACTATTTATCTGAGAGATGCCTTATGCACCCAGATCCCTGAACCTTCTTGTCTTCACCATAGGGTGGTCCTCGGTGCACCCGCACACGGCGGCGTGATGACCAACAACACTGTGGTCATGCCGAGCACCGGAGTCCCGCTAGACCCAGACTAGAGGGCCTACCACCACCTATTGTCTCCGCGGATATGATAGTGTTGACTCTTCTTAACGCAGTTACTAAAAATAGACTTTTAAACCTATCCCTAGCAACGGCGTCAAAATTACTTAACATCACTTAAACTAGGTTGTCATCCCTAACATGATATAGAAGTGCTGGTATTAAATCTATATGCTTTTCATGGAATAAATAAATAAATAAATAAAGATCCACAAGCGCAGAGATAATACCGATGTAGCATTTTAACCAGGAGTATTCCAGGTATCGTTATTTATATTTTTACCACTGGGAAGGGACTTGCAATGGATAATGAGCAATGAGCACTGCATGTATTCAATGGAGACCTTAGACATGTCTTTATCTATCATTCATGCAGGGTAAGTGTCACATAAGATAAATATATAAATATGAATAATAAGTGACATATGATAACTAGGAATTCATGCCATAAGATAAACATGATAATCATCTCAATTAGAGTACTCTAAGTCTATAGCACTAGCACGGTATTATGATGGTCTACAAGAATAAATCCTAAGTATTCTAACTATACTCTCAAAGCATACATTGATTAGTGCAAGTACACCAAGCATCATCACTAGAAAATGTTATATCTATACATAGTGATATTAGCAAGAAAGATCATGAACAGAGCAAGAACTTCCCTGTAATAATGGGGATCTACAATCCTTATAATCAGGAGAAGGAATACAAAGGACTCAATAGGACTATCTTCACTTCCGCGATCTACCTCAAGCTCCGGACTATAAGGGGTAATCACAGATAAATACGGTCTAGGCACCTCGCCTACACAATATCTATCACTTACTCATCGGCCTAATGAGTAAGCGCTATACGATCCTATGCATAAACATAATTCTTATCTAACTACGCTAAGCATATAATCAAAGTAGACTAAGAACAATATAATTAAGAATATAAGAAAATAGAATAAAGTCAATTCCAACATAATCATATAGATCAAAGTCATATTCATAGTATCAAGAACTAATATAAATATAACAAGAGAATAAGAGTTTACCAAGAACTGAAGAAGGATCCACACTCCAAGATTAACCTGGCTCCTTCTAGATCTATTCCTATGTAGCTATGCTAAAGAACTATAAAGATCTAATTGAGATGGTGGATAAGAATCCTATAGAGACGGATCCAGTCGAGGGACCCCTCTCTGTCTAATTCTTCTTCTCTTGATCTTCTTAGAGAATAATGAACTCCTCTTTCTCTCTCTCTAGGGGGTCAGGGTCTTTATTTATAGCCCCCTAGGGAGCACCACAGCCCTTGGATCAAACTAACTTAAACGTGCGCTTAAGATTAATTCTCAAAGTCGGTGGAGGCAGGATCCGCAAGGTTCAACCTGATTGGTTAAGACCTCCAGGCGGCCACCCCTGATAGGGTGGGGCGCCTACCCCTGCCCTATGGCAGGTGGGCCCCACCTTTCAGGTGGTGTCTTCCCGAGCCTTCTGAAGTATTCCTCAGTTGACATTTCATGTATTCTCTCTATGTAAATTTGACATGTGGACCTCCTTTTGTTCTTATTCTGATAACCCCCTGTAGAAATAGACAATCACCAAAACTTGTGGAATTATGTTAGTGATAACCCCTATAGCTAGATATTATTATCATTTTAATCCTTTCTCATGCTATGTTGACAGTTAAAAAGAGTGCTTATCTACCATCAACAAACTCCCCAAGCTTACCTTTTGCTCGTCCCTGAGCAAAGATAGACTCATTGATGGATTAGGAGTTGCTACAATACTTTCACGCCTTACAAGTACATAAGCGTTCAAACAAGGACTCTCCTCCGGATTAGAGTGAACTATCCTGACTCAATACTCAGCCATATTACCTTTAACCATGGAGCTTGTAGCTATCACTTAGGTCTTGGGTAGTTGAAAGACAGAACAGTTAAGTTGAGCACTATGCTACTTACTCTTTGATCAACTATTATTCCAGTTTTTACAAGACTTTAAAATAAAACACAGAGTTTCCTTTTATGACAGTTTCTACTCTTTCATGTGTGGTATTTCTGGATCCTCTCCAAGGCAAATGAGTATGCCTTCTCTCTCTCACCCTACTTCTAATTGGCTTATGTGGAGCTCATAGGTGGGAAAGACTATTCAAACCTACTTACATATATTGCATAGTTAAACCGTAGATCTAGAGAAACTAATTATAAAATTAAGTCATATGTGCATATGAGTGAATGAAGTGAAGTGATAAGAATGAAAGGGGTTATGAGGGGTGATAACTGATAGTGAATATCTAATTCTACATTTGCTCCTTAGGGAAACATACCACCCTAATCTAAGAATAAGGACTTGGCTATCTTTCTTTTGTATTGGGAATTTTGTCCTCTTTCTTTCTTTTCTCATTTTTCTTAAAGATCAGCCATCCCTTCTAATGTACTGATAACAATAGGGAGTATCAACTGAAATAACTGGAGCTTTATTGGATAAGTAGAATAAGACATAATGACAATGGATATTTTTGGGTATTTCCTCCTAGTGTAGGAGGAGAACATTTTTATAAGTGGATGTGGAATGTATATGGGTGGATGAAGAAATGCGTACTCCTTGGGTAGGAGCAGCATAAGTGCATGTCTTCAGGATAGAAACAGCACAGAGTGAAGTGCGTATATGTGGGTTGTACTTTTAGGAACAGAAGTAGCACATAGTGAATGTGGTGGATGTAAATGGTTGCGTACTTCTGAGGATAGAATGAGCTAAGGTTAATAGATGGAGAGCACATAATATTTACTTTAACTGCATTACTAGTTCCTTATGGTCTACATAGCTTAACTACCCTCAATGCTTATAGGTTGAAATATAGGTGGAAGGCTTTCCTAATCTGGCAAGCATGAGTATTTGGCTGTGGTAGGAAATTAAACTCTCGTCATAAAGGAACTCATCATGTAGCAATTTAAAATTTTCAAAATAAAATTTTCTAGAACTCTAGCATCTCTTGGAGCAAGATTGATAGCAGCTCAAGACCTTCCCATATCATATCCCTCAACTACCTAGACTTAGATCAAGCATTTACTACCCACAAGTTTTAGGCCCAGAGCAAAGTCTTAAGTCTAAACAGTTGTGTCTAAAACTCAAGAGAGTACAAGGCTGAAAACTAGATACTTGCAAGGAATTATGGTAGAGCAACTATTGACGGTCCTTAAGTACTAAAATTAACCATCAACTAAACATGAAAAAGGGTCAATATGCACCAAACACCTAGAATTAGGGTTTGATCTGACAGAATTCCATGAGCTTTGGTGTTTGTCTGTTTCTGCAGGAGGTTATCAGAAAATATGGAGAGAAGGCCCACATGTCAGGTTTACAACGAGATAATTACTTACCGCGCAATTTTCCTTAATCTAGAAGAGTACAGAAGCCACGAAAACGAACGGGAGGCCGATCGGGCCCGGGGGCAGGGCGCCCGCCCTCCCCCTTGGGCACCCACCCTGCCCTAGTGGCCAATCAGGGCAAGTCTCACGGATCGTGCTCCACCGCCTCTAATCTTCAAGAATAACCATGCGATTTATGTCGGTTTGATCCGACGACTCAAATTCATCTTAGGGGGCTATATAAGCAAGGCCTCTCCACCCCACGGGGAGAGGAGAAATCATTATCAGAGGAAGCCATCAAAGTTAGGGTTTAGGAATTTCTCTCCCGCAGAGAATTAGAACTAGCAACTCCCAATTCCTTCAAGTTCTATACGATTATTAGATAAAATTAGAGAAGTAGAGCCTAGCGCTCTGGATTTCAGATCTTCATCAATAAAGATTGGTATTATTTCATATCTTTCTCTACTGCTTTATTCTAATTGCATTATGTCTCTATTTATTATGTTCTTAGTTTGCTCTAGTTCTATATTTGATATAGTTATGATTGATAATGAGTTTATGTATAAGTTTGCAAAGCGCTTAGCTCTTGACTCGAGGGATGTGGTGCTTAGATATTATTTACCTGCAAATGTATCCTATTGGCTGGGTCGTGTGGTAGTTCGTGATGGTGACAGCTTCGTTGATTCTTATATAGTCCACCCTCCGTTGATAGGACAGGCAGAATTTGTATTGCGGAGTAAGTCTTGCTATGTTCTGATTTACTTTAGCAATGTTCCTTATACATGAATAAAGAGTCTTTTATGCTATATATGATCTTATAGATAACTAGAGTAGATTGTGACTTAGTAGATAGTAGATACTCAGAATCCATTCTCTAGCTAATCCGACGTCACCTTACATTTATATGGAGTAGTCTATTTCTAATCGCTGTGTTATTTACCCATGAGCTTATATTTCATTATCTTTATTTTATGGCTTACCCCCTGCCAAAGCAAGTGACTGTGTGACGAGTTCCTCATTAGTAATCATGTTATTGTAAGTTTATCTCTAGTCTATGCCTTGATAGATTTTACCCTTGTTTTCAATTTCGCCGTTCTCTTAAGCAAAAATATAAATAATGATACTCGGAATACTTTTCCTGGTAAAATGCTACAATGAGGTATTTTATCTGGGCGCTTGCGGATAGAATAGATTATTTTCTAGAAAGCCTTCATATTCATAAATACCTTAGTACACTCTAGTGCCATGCTGGGGATGACAACCTAGTATTCAAGTGGTGTTAGCAAGTGTCAACAAGCATTTCTGGCGCCGTTGCCGAGGAACGGAAAGGAAAGTCAGGAAGTCAGTCAAGGTTATTCACATAAAAGTATTAGACTAGACTATGGAGAAATAATTGCATAAAATAGCTACTAAGTGAGAAATCATAACAAGGCACCTCTGCTTTGGCAGGTTCACCCTGTTGTTTTTCTATGTTTATATTTTTATACAGGGTATATCAGGATTGACTTTGGTACATTCAACTCTTCGTCATCAGAACCAAAGCAATCAAGAAAGAAAGAAGAAGCTACCTACCAATTGCTGAAGCTATGGCACAAAAGACCTTGCAAGAATTCTTTGCTCCAAGTCTTGAGAACATTCAACTGGTCCAAGATTTGCAGTAGAAGAAGGAGCACCCGAGTTCGAGCTCAAGTCAAGCCTCATCAATTTGGTGCAAGCTACATAATTCAGTGAGAAGGCACATGAAGATGCTAGTGCACACTTGCAGAATTTCATAGAGATTAGAAGCACAATCCGCATCAACAGAGTCGACAAAGACGTCATACTACTTCCCCTCTTTCCATTCTCACTAGAAGGGAAAGCGAGGAATTGGTTCTACACCCATCAAGATAACATCAACAACTGGACGAACTTGTCAGATGCCTTTCTATCAAAGTTTTTCCCTATAGGCAAAACAGCTGCCTTAAAAGGAAATATTGTCAGTTTCCAATAGCAGAAGACAGAAACCATTCCAGAAGCATGGGAGCGTTTTCAAGGATACATATCAGATTGTCCTCACCATGGAATGGCCAAATGGTTACTTATGCAGACCTTCTACCATGAATTAACCCAGAAGGCTCGTGAGTGCCTAGATGCATCTGCTAAGGGATCATTTTTGGAGCTTACAATTGGAAAAGCAGAGATACTTTTGGATAAGATAGCAGAAAATCAAAGCGGGTTCCAAGATAAAGCTCAGCATTGTCATCAAACTGAAGAAATACCAGAAGAAGTAAATGCACTATCAACCAAGATGGAAAATTTGATCCATTGGATTGACCAGAGGGCCAAGTTCAAAGAAGATCAATGGGCCATTGAGATAGTATACAAATATCAACCCACTTCGAGTCAACCCAATAGCAAAGTTATGAACTCAAGTAACACTTTCAAGCAATTCTCATTAAAAGAGATATTTGCTCAACAAACCAAAACTAATGATGAAGTTAAACAAAAGCTAAATACAAATGAATCATCTCTAAAAGATATACACAATAAAATGGATTTTCTATTAACTGCCTTTGATGAGCAAAACACTCTTAATAAAAGGGTAGAGCTCAAATTAATAAAGCTAGCTGCTGCATTGCCTGTGGCCACTAACATTGAGCAGGTAAAGAACATAACTACTAGGGGAGGCAAAACCACCAAGGATCCCCCATACCCAAAAGAGAAACAAAGAACAACAGCACCAGTGCAACCAGTAGTAATAGAAGAAGAAAGCCCAATTGAAGCAGAAGATCGGCTACAACCACCAAGAGCTGGAGAAATGAGGAAAGATTTTTACGACACCAACTATTTGCCATTTCCTAGAAGAAATAGAGGACTGCAGTCGGATGAGCAGTTTGGTAAGTTTGTAGAGGTCATTCAAAAATTATATGTCAATATACCTCTACTTGATGCCATACAGGTACCCACATATGTAAAGTATATCAGAGATATTCTTAACAAGAAGAGACCACTGCCCACCACTGAGGTTATCAAGGTGACAGAAGAATGCAGTGCGACCATCCTCAACAAACCACCAAGGAAGAAGAAGGATCCAGGATGTCCCACCATTGATTGCCCGATCGGAAACCAACACTTCAACAATGCACTTTGTGATCTTGGAGCAAGTGTCAGCGTAATGCCAGCATCAGTCTACACGAAGCTTGAGCATACGACCCTAGAACCAACATCAATGTGCCTACAACTAGCAGATCAATCAGTTGGACACCCGATGGGCATCGCTGAAAACGTCCCAGTCAAGATAAGAGATTTCCTTGTGCCAGTAGACTTTGTGGTACTGGACATGAGTCCTGACTCAAAAGTGTCCATCATCTTTGAAAGGCCATTCTTGAGCACTGCCAATGCCCACATTGATGTCGGGAAGGGAGAAATCAAGTTCAACATAAACGGAAAAGAAGAACACTTCACATTAAAGCCCAGACCAGAGAGAGACTCTATAGTGAAGGAAGTTCATGAAGAAGAACCACTAGAGACACCATCTCTAGAGGAAGGTAATTCAGAAGATTAAAAGATTTAGAGGTCCAGCTTGGGGGACCTAAAAATCCCAAACCCTCTCCACGAGGTAAATCGGTATTTATCCACATCTTTTAAATTCTTGCATTAGTCATATTCATTCATAGCATTATTATAATAATCAAAAGCCCCATATAAATAATATTCATGGTGTGTAATCACCCACATTTATTAATTATTATGGAGGCGCAAAAATATTTTTTCCATGATCATTTTCAATAAGTTTCAAATTTTGATAGTTTTTTCTGTATTATATTATAGCAACCTTCTAGAAGCATGACCCACACTCCTTGGGTCCCACATGTCATAAACCACACCTCACACACATCCCATCACATTATTTGATCCACCAACATATCTCCACTCACCAGACAACTTCCACCGTCCAACCATCACCCATGAATCAATTTTTTGCGTAAAGACTAAGAAAAGGAGGGAATAGAGAAAGGGCAGCCAGGTTTGCCACCAGAAGGGGGCGCCCGCCCACCTGCAGGGGGCGCCCGCCCTGTTCCCCCTTCCTCCTATAAATTGCCACCTCCTGCCTCCATCTCCATCACACAAGCATTCCTGAAAACCCACGCACACTTCAGTTCTCGGTTTTAGAGGAGGAGCTCTAGTAGTGAAGTGAGAAGGAGAGTAGAGGGAAAGAGAAGAGTGAACATGAGTTTGGTAGCCTTGGATTATGAGAGCAAGATTCATTATTAAGTAGTGACCCTGCTGTCCAAAGCAAAATTAAAAGTTGTATAGGGGGAAGTGCCGCCAAAATTAAAACTTGTTTCGGACAACTAACCCCTGGACGACTGATATTTCGGACAGCTAACCTTTAATATTTTCCACTAGTTGTGTTTGTGTAAACTTTTGTTTACATGATGTTCAAGAAGGTAAAGAACGCGGGAAAGACCCTCAAGAACATAGGTACAAGGAGTTCATCCCGACACTCCTCACACCAGTCAGAGATGAGCATCGACCCGACGGCCCCGGAAGCTCTGTCGTCTTTGTCAGGTACACGAGTCAAGGTCCTCCTCAAGATAGGAGACCTTGGAAACAAGGAGAAGGAAGTTTTCCAGCAGCCAAAGAACAAGGATTTCATTCACACCCCCACTCTTGATCCTATCCTGGTACAAGAAACAGGTATGGATACTGAATTTGACTTGATCTTCCAGACGGTGGGATGGACAAACTTTTGGGATATAACTGAGCTGGGTTCCCGTCTTCTCACCCTTGAATTTCTTTGCACTTTGCAATATTATGAGGGGGAATCGCTTTTCAGATGTTCAAACAGGACATTATGTTGTCTTGGAGAGAATTGAGCGACCATCTCGGTTTCTCTTCAAGATGCACCTAGACATTGACTCCGACTTACCCAATTTTGAGAGACACCAGTTCTGGAGAGAGATATCTAGGGATGTGTTTTATAGTCAAGCCCGAACCAGTGACATGGAACACCCAACTCTTAGGATGTTCCACAAATGGCTTGGGTACAATCTTTTCCATCGCGATGATATTAGAAAAGTAAGAGTAGGAGACTTACAACTTCTTTATGCTGCTATAAACAAAACACCCACTTCACCTGTTACTCTTTTGGTTTCTCATTGGCTTAGTATACCTAGTCTTTGGGGACCTGTCGGTTGTACTTCACTCATCACTCGTCGAGCTTCTAGTCTTCATTTGCTAGAAAACTCTTCATTGGAATTCATTGACGAGTTACGAATTCTCATGGCTATGACACATTTAGGAAAGCTCAGATGTTGAAAAAAGAGGGGAACGTAATGTATATGTTATATGATAATAAAGGAAAGATTTGGTTACCTAACCCGAACCTTGGCCTCTATGTCGTTCAAAATTATTTGACTGAGATTGCAGTGGCACCGGTAAACCAGAGATCTCCACAGCGAGTGGCATCTGAAAGGATGACCACCCATCAAGAACGCACCTGGTATAGAGCTGATCCCTAGCCAGAGGAAGCAGTGCACCTACATTACCGCGACTACAACCCCCGAGTCCTTAGGGACCCGTGGGTTCGACAAGCTCAGCAGCAGGAGCCAAGACAGGAGACATGGCCGGAGGGCCAAGATCACCAGTGGCAAACCTGCCTTTTAGTACGGGCAGGTATTCCACTGATCCATATGGAGCTTCAGGGTCTAGGACCCAGCCCCAATTTGATGCAGGACGGTACTCCGACGCCTCTTATGCTTTCACGAACGACTACTACCAAGACGCCGGCGCCTTCTTCACCCATACCGTCAACACCCTCCTCGACATCCAGAATACGCAAGCAGAACATGGACGACTCGTGGAACAGCAACAAAAGTGGAACCAAGACCACGCCGCTGCAGTACAAGAACTAAGGCAAGACACCACGACGATGCATGACAACATCACCACCATGATGTGATTCTGGAACTATTGACGCCATTTTCAGACAGGTGTCTTTGGATACACACTTGGAGTTAATAAAGTGAAGATCAGTAGATGGGGCGATGGTGACCAGTCTACAGGGGAGTTACCGATGGAAGTTGGTGTCGATGGGAGAACGACGGAATATGACTAAGTGCAGGAAGTAGTAACGGGATCGTGCCAATGACTAGCACTGATGGTTGCCGATGATGGTGAAAGGCGGTCTACCGATGGTCGTGGAGGAAGATGCAGGGGTTGCCGATTGACTCGTGGCAGTGTACCGATCGGTTACGGGCGATAATTTAATGTTTTCCTTAGTTATTAGGAATCGTTTTGTATACAGATTCCGTTTAATTTGAAATTTGAGTTCTAGTCGTGTCTAGTTATAGCTCTTCGGACAGGGTATAAATGTAGACCCTAGGGCAATGTAATGAGACATCTATCAATCAATCAAACACAAGTTTTTACATATATTCCAGCATCTACTTTTTCGACGACTTCGTCATATTTTCCTTTTACTACGAGTTCTTAGGGATTCGTCGAGTCAAACTCGGCGTGTTCTCAAGTTCTGCGTGAGCACCTCTTGGCCGTGACATCCGGGCGCATCGCTGTTGTCGGGACCAAAGTGTTCGAGTTACCACCTTTGTCAGTTGTAAGGTCAAATCGGCTGGCACGCCTTAACGTTTGAATCGGGTATTTGCCCTTTGTGTTTGCAGATCAGTTTTTGCATCAACACATCTTTTGGCACGCCCGGTCGGATAGATTCAAGATCAAGATCAACATGTCGAACACTGATTTCGACTTGGAGAACGTTATTCCCGTGATGGAAGCCAATCTCAGGGATGAGCAAAAGCAAACTATGGCAAAGGCCATGGAGGACTAGAAGCAGCTATGCTTGAAATCCTTTAGTATCAACAGGAGTGGCGAGGTGATTCAGAAGGAAGCATTGCCGATGCCTCGGCAAATTACTTTTGAAGCTAATCCTGGTAAACTTCAAGATATGGTTGACAGTGCTATTAACCGTGCCTTAATCAATCAAGCTGGTGTGCTGTCCAACATGGTTTTCAATGCTGTGGCTAGAACTTTCAAAGAAGGACAACTACCACCAACTTATGTGGGTCGTGCCTATCATCAGCCAGGGTCATCATTGGTTACGGCTCCATCGGCTACTACAGCCGTTGCGGGTACAAAAGCTACTTCCCCTCCAAGCACATTAGGGATCACTAATGCGTAGTCTACACCAATGACAACCAATCCATCAACATCAGATGGGCAAATCAAGCTTGCCACAGATCTATTAGCATCGGCAATGTTGGGGACTGTTTCTCCCAACAGGTGGGGTTATGGTATGCCCCCAGAATTGATGGCCAAGAGTCCTGGGACATCTCAAGTGGCTGACGTGACAGGCAAGGCTCCTATGGCATTGGCACCTCCAAATCTGCGGATGAATCAGAATCCCCAGTATTCTACAACTTCTACTGCAAGGCCTTACACTGGGAATTCTCAAGCACCAACGTTCCAGATGCCTAACGCATCGACAGATCTAATGCCGACGCAGCAGAGGTTTATGACACTACCAGGGTATGTCAATTCAATGATGATGCCCAATTACCAGTCATCGGCAGGTCCTATGCCGATGAATGCTAACAGTGGATGGACAGGGCAGTTTGTCTTTCCACACACTCCTCAGCAGAATCATCAGGCTGTAGGGTTTCAACAGGGACCAATTCAACCTGGGATCTAGAATCAAGGATTGTTCAACCAGCCGATGAATCTTGGTCAGCAAATTGGTGATCAGATGGCTAATTCGATGTTCCATGGAGATCGTGCACCACAGAGACACGTGGAAGTTTATCAGCAGGTGCCAGATCCACAGCCGCCTCATCGGCAAGATGCCGATGCATATTGGACCGATAAGATAGCTGAAGTAATGAGAGACCAATTTGGGATAAAACCTAAAGTCAACACTTACTCTTATCGGACACCGTATCCTCCTGCATATGACTTAATTCCACTTCCAAATTGGTACAAGGTACCAGATTTCACTAAGTTTTCTGGACAGGATGATACATCCACTATGGAGCATGTCAATAGGTTCATCATCCAGTGTGGAGAAGCTGCTAACAGAGATGAGTTAAGGGTTCGTCTGTTCTCATCATCTTTGTCTGGATCGGCTTTTACTTGGTTTATTTCGTTATCTCCCAACTCAGTAATCACTTAGGCCGATCTGGAGAAACAATTCTACAAATATTTCTTTTCTGGAGTTCATGAGAAGAAGATCACCGATTTAGTCAGGTTGAAACAACGCAATGATGAATCGGTTGAAAGTTTTGTGCAGAGGTTGCGAGAGGTTAAGAATAAGTGCTACAGTCTGGTTCTAGACGATCGGCAGTTAGTTGATTTGGCTTTCTAGGGATTGTTGCCGCATATCAGAGACAAGTATGCTTCTCAAGAGTTTGAGAGTCTAAGTCACTCGGTGCAGAGGATTTCTGACCAAGACATCAAGGCCTTTGAACCAAAGAGAGCATGGAATAAAAAGGTGTCATTTGTTGATGAAGTGGCAAGCTCAGACTCTGATGAAGAACCAGTCATCAGCTTGGCAGAGTGGGTAAAAAACAAGAAGCCGATGTCTTGCCCTTTTGGGCATAAAGAGCCAGAGAAATTTGTATTTGATATCACCAAAGCCGATAGGATATTTGACTTTCTACTTCAGGAAGGGCAAATCAAGTTGTCACCCAATCATGTGATTCCATCGGCTGAGGAATTAAAAAAGATAAAATATTGCATGTGGCACAATGCAACATCTCACAACACAAATGAATGCAAAGTGTTTAGGCAATAGCTGCAATCGGCTATAGAATCTGGGAGAATGAAGTTTGGTAATTCCAAAGCTCAGAAGCTGATGAAGATTGATCAACATCCTTTCTCGATAAACATGATGGATGCCAAGGGGAAAACCGAGGTCTTGACATCAGAGGCAGCTAAGAGAAATGCATCGGTGGATCCTCAACATCATATTACTACCGATGACGCAAAAGGCAAGGGTCTGGTTCAGGAAGGAACCAGCTCAGGAGGGCCTCCCCGATCTGGTATTGTAATTACTCATAGAAGGCATCGGGAGACCTGGCAGCAACGTGAAGATCGGTATCGGTGCTAACAGGAGGATTATCATTGGGAAGAAGAAAGACGACGACAGGAGTGGAATCGGCATAAAGATCATTGGAACTACCCGTTCTTTATCCACTGTTGGGAACAGAACATCAAATTGCCCACTATTAGAGACTGCCCTGAGTGCCATGGTTATGATCGGTATGATAGACCTAATCGGCAGTATCGAAACAATGATCAGCGATTTAATGGGCCGATTAGGGGAAGAGCTTCGATTCATGATCGGCTGGGAGGCAGGCTCAGTGTGCATGATAGACTTGGTGACCGTGTCGAGTACTTTCCCAGGAACCAAGAAGAACTTGAAGAAATGGCGGATGCACGAGTTCCCGATGAATTCATATTTTGTAGGGATGCTAATACTTATCGAGTGGAGTCAAGTGAAAATCGTCGTCCATCGGTAAGACAGCCGCAATGGTGTCCAGAAGGGTTGACTAGAAAGCAGAAAAGAAGGTTGCAGCGCGAAAGACGAGAAGACTTGAGCAAAGGAGAGAATTCTAGAAAATCTGGAGATCAGCAGCAGCCGGATCCTAAAGGAAAAGGGCCATCGGCAGATGTCAACATGGTATTTATGTTGCCAATGGATTTCCTTCCACCGTCCAGTGATGATGAGGAGCTGGATTTTTTCCGACCAGAGAGCTCAGTTGGCTCTGGATCCGATGATGGCTATATTTGAAAAGCCTACCGACAACGAAAGACAACATCTTAAAGCTCTGTTCGTCAAAGGAAGGGTTGATGGGCAGCTGATGACAGAGATATTAGTTGATGGTGGGGCTGCTATCAATATTATGCCGTATGCGGTTTATCGGAAGCTTGGGAAAGGAGATCAAGATTTGACCAAGACCAATATGATGCTAAAAGACTTCGAGGGGAATGCGTCTCTGGTTAAGGGGGCAATATGCATCGAGTTGACCATCGACAGCAAAACCTTGCTGACAACTTTCTTCGTGATCAGTGGAAAGGGTGCTTACAACCTATTGTTGGGGAGAGATTGGATCCATGCCAATTGTTGCATCCCATGCTTGGTTCAGTGGGTAGGTGACAAGATTGATATTGTCCCAGGAGAATCTTCTTATGTCATCGCATCGGCAGAGACAGATACTTATGAAAGAACCAGGTGCATCTCAGGAGAAATTTGGGAAAAGGATTTCCTCAAGGTTGCTGATTATGAAATTCCACCGATCCAAGCAGTCGGTTCTGATGAGGAGTTTTAATGGATAGGTTCGCCAATGATGGAAAATTAGGCCAGGGGTTTACATCGGCTGACGATTTAGTAGAGGTAGATATAGGTAAGGGAGATAAGCCAAGTCCTACTTTTATTAGTGCTAAGTTAAATTCTAAGTGTAAGCAACAGTTAACTGATTTTGTTAAAGGAATATAAAGATTGCTTTGCTTGGGATTATACTGAGATGCCTGGTTTAGACTGATCCATTGTTGAACATCGGTTGCCTATCAAATTTGGATTTCGGCCACATCAGCAGCCAGCTCGCCGATGTAATCCTAATATTCTTCCTGATATTAAGGCCGAAATAACTAAACTTATTGAAGCTAAATTTATTCGGCAGTGTCGGTATGCCGAGTGGATTTCCAATGTTGTTCCAGTTTACAAGAAAAATGGGAAGCTTCGAGTCTGCATTGATTTTAGAAATCTTAACAAGGCTACGCCGATGGACGGCTACCCAAAGCCAATTGCCGATTTTCTAGTTGATGCTGCAGCTAGACATCGGATTATTAGCTTCATGGATGGCAATGCAGGATATAATCAGATATTCATGGCTGAAGAAGATATTCCAAAGACCGCATTTAGATGTCCTGGTCATGTTGGCTTGTTTGAATGGATAGTCATGACCTTTGGCTTGAAAAATGCTGGTCCTACTTATCAGAGGGCTATGAATTTTATCTTTCATGAGTTCATCGACAAGCTGGTAGAAATTTACATTGATGATGTGGTGGTTAAGTCTGGAGATTTCACAAAGCATCTTGCCGATTTGTGAAAGGTGTTGGAGTGCACAAGGAAACATGGTTTAAAAATAAATCCTAATAAGTGTGCATTTGGCGTATCGGCAGGGCAATTTCTTGGTTTCATGGTACATCAGAGAGGAATTGAAGTTAGTAGGAGATCTATTGATGCCATCAACAAGATAGCAGCTCCTACCAACAAAACTGAGCTCCAGTCTTTGATCGGCAAGGTAAATTTTATCAGGCGGTTTATATCTAATTTGTCTGGTAAAATTCATGCTTTTAGCCCTTTGCTTAAATTGAAAGCCAATCAAGAGTTTGTATGGGGAAAAGAGCAACAATTAGCCTTGGATGAAATCAAGAATTATTTGACAAATCCTCCAGTTCTGATCCCACCTCAGCAAGGAAAGCCTTTCAGATTGTATTTGTCTACCGACGGGATGGTCATTGGCTCGGCTTTGATTCAAGAATTTGAAGGGAAGGAACGTATGATTTATTATTTGAGTAGAAGGGTGATTGATGCTGAGACCAGATATTCGGTAATTGAGAAGTTATGTTTATGCCTATATTTTTCATGTATCAAGTTAAGGCACTATTTGCTATCGGCCGAATGCACTGTTATATGCAAAGACAATGTAGTCCGATACATGTTATCAATGCCGATTATGAGTGGTAGAATCGGTAAATGGATTTTAGCACTATCGGAATTTGATCTACGTTACGAATCGGCTAAGGCAGTTAATGGGCAAATTATGGCTGATTTTGTAACTCCACATTATCGTATGACAGGTACTTTGGAAATTATTCCTTGGACGCTCTTCTTTGATGGATCCATGTGTGACAAGGGGCAGGAATCGGCATAGTACTAATTTCCCCTCAGGGAAGGAAGTATGAGTTCTCTTTGCCGATTGTTGCCATTCCAATGAATAATCAAGCCGAGTATCAAGCTTTGATCAAGGGGTTGGAATTATTAAAAGAGGTTCATGCTGATGCTTCTGAAATCTTCGGGGATTCTATGCTGGTCATAAATCAGTTGGTTGGAAGTTATGAATGCCGAAGTGAAGTCCTAATAACTTATTATGAAAAAAGTATGCAACTATTAAAGGAATTCAAAGATTTCCGATTAGAGCATGTTCCTCGGTTACATAATAAGGAGGCTAATCGGTTGGCTCAGCATGCCTCGGGATATCAACCCATATTAAACATGTTATCGGCAATCGGTGCCAATGATTGGAGAAAGGAAATCATTGATTATTTAAAGGATCCATCTAAAAAGGTTGAGAGACGTATCAGGTTTCAAGCTACCAAGTATGTGCTCCTTGAGGATGAACTATATTATCGAACTGTAGATGGAGTTCTTCTCAAATGCTTAGGTAATGATGAAGCTAAAAGTTTGATGGGTGAAATCCATGAAGGAGTGTGTGGAGCACATCAGTCGGCTTTTAGGATGAAATGGATGATCAGGAGAAATGGGTATTATTGGTCGACCATACTTGAGGATTGTTTTCAATATTTCAAAGGATGTCAAGGATGTCAGAAATTTGGCAACATTCAAAGGGCACCCGCGTCGGCCACGAATCCCATTATTAAACCTTGGCCGTTCCGAGGATGGGCTATTGATCTAATCGGCCAGATTTACCCACCATCGAACAAAGGGCATAAGTTCATCTTAGTTGCCACTGATTATTTCGCTAAGTGGGTTGAAGCTATTCTTTTGAAGAAAGTTACATCGGCCAATATGATTGATTTTGTGAGAGAGCATATTATTTACCGATTTGGTATTCCTCAAACGATTAGTACTGATCAGGGTACTATGTTCACATCAGGAGAGTTTTGTGAATTTGCAATCGGTATGGGAATTAAAGTGTTGAATTCTTCTCCTTGTTATGCTTAAGCCAATGGGCAGGCCGAAGCATCTAACAAGGGAATTATTAAACTCATCAAACGGAAGATTGAAGAAAATCCTAGGAGGTGGCATACATTGTTGAGTGAAGCTCTGTGGTCATATCAGATGGCTTGTCATGGGTCGACTAAAGTTTCACCTTATCAGTTGGTGTATGGACACGATGCAGTACTACCATGGGAGATTAAGACTGGGTCTAGGCGAATATCTTTCCAAGATCAGTTGGTTGCCGATGACTACGCTACTTTGATGAAAGATGAGTTAGATAATTTAGCAGGGCATCGGTTAAGAGCTTTGATAAGTATAGAAGGAAATAAAAAGAGAGTTCTTAGGTGGTATGATAAAAAGGTAAAGGCTAAGGAGTTTGCTGATGGAGGTTTGGTGTGGAAACTAATTTTACCGATTGGGACTAAAAGTTCAAAATTTGGGAAGTGGTCTCCTAATTGGGAAGGTCCTTATCGGATAAATCGGTCTGCTTCTGGTAATGCTTATATTTTGGAAACTCTCGAAGGGATTGAATTTCCCAGAGCATTGAATGGAAAATACTTAAAGAAATATTACCCTAGCATATGGGTCGATGCATAAAAGCTTAAGTGCCGATAACATTCCTACCGGCTGGATTAAAGTGTATCTGGGACTGAATACGATGTTTTAAAAGGATGCCGATAACAGTCCTATCGGCTGGACCAAAATAATCAGGAGTTTTGACAGAAAGAGCAAAACACACCATCGATGAAGAGTTCATACATTCAGTAGGGCTTGGATGGCCGATATGGCGCGCAGACGGATTTGATTGGCTTCCTCTATCTCCTTGATGTCTTCATCGGCAGAGCCTTCCACCGGTTTCAGCTTCTTCTTCATCTGCAGTGCCTTGCGGGCTTGGATGTTTCGCTCTTGTTCGTGGGTCTTGATCGTTTTGGGCAGCTGACTTTCTTCCTGTTGAGCTTGGGACAGAGCCTCTTCCACATGCTTAAGCTCTGCCAACAGGGCTTCCCTTTTGGCCGATAGGTCGGAGATCTTTTGCCTCAGCGTATCTCCTGAGGATTTTGGGATGCCGATGCTCTTGTGTTTTTCATCGGCAAGGTGCTTCACTTTCATTACCTCCTCCGAGAGCTGGGCATGAGTGGCTCTATCGGCAAGACGTTGGGCAGCCTTTTGATACTGAAGCTGGCGGCTCTCTAAGTGTGCAACTTGAAAAAGAGTCTCTTCGGCATCGGCAGGGATCTGACTTCTGAGAGCTTTGAATAGAGCTTTTGCTGGATCAGATTCGTCGACTAATTGAGCTGTATCCTGGTGAAGCAGGGCCAGCAGATCTTCTAGTTTAGCTCTGATTTCTGCCGATGAAATCCCCACTGCCTGAGAAGAGCTTGCTTCCTCGCCTTCATCATCAGAAATTTCAATAGCAAAAGAGAACAAGTTGTGCGGAGAGTCTTGTTCCTGGAGAAGAAAATAAAATAAGTTATTTGATGATCAAGTACTTGTGATAAAAATAGAGATCAGGTGGCTTACTTGTTTCAGGGCAATTTCTCGCCTCTAGCTAGCTGGGGCCGATGGTACCACAGGTTGATCGGTTGGAGTTGCCGATGGAATGATGTCAGCTGAAAATGATATAATAGTAATGGGTGTTATAAGTTAAAAAAAATCCATCAGCAAATAATCTTGTGGACAGAACCTTACCTTGAGGGCGTGCAGTGCTTGTCTAGATTGAAGAGACTATCGATGATATGAATGATCCCACAGGATCGGCAGTCTACTCGAGTACATCGGCTGATATCTCTTCTGGCCAAGGTACTTCTTGCGGTTGAGGTGGAGATGCCGCTTGCCGTATCTGAACTTCTGGCGAAGAAGGAGATGATTCCACATGAATCGGTGATCTTGGAGGGGGAGGAGGAGGTGATGCTGTCCTCTAGCATTTTGGCTGTGTCTTGGTGCTCATGGGAGATTTTCTTTTGGCTTGACTAGACTGGGAAGCATCGGCACTTGTCTTGGTACTTTTGGTCTTTGCCGATTTGCCACTTTGCTGGTACAATGAAAGTTTCATAAGTACAAGAGTAACAGAGTATTGGTGAATTTTTTATTGGAACAGTAAATGTTACCAATGATGTTCCCATAGCAGCCGATGTATCCTGAAAAGGTTGTGTGAGTATAGAATGGAGTCAGTGTAAATTGAAGAAGCCAGGGATTTACCTTGAAAGCTTGTGCCAAAGCAGTAGCAGCTACCGATGGGGATGTCTTCATTCGTCTTGTGGTAATCTTCTTGAAATACACATTCCTGTGCATTAAAGCTACCACGGTTGGTGCGTTGTTACCAATCAAAGAGATCAGGCCCGATGGAAGGAGTTCGATCGGCCTTCCGCTCCTACTGTCTGTCGGTGGTGTATCATCGACCTGATTAAAGAGAGAGGAAGTTATCGATAAAAATAAAAGTGATAGAAGAAGATTGAAGCATCGGTTGAAAACTTACAGTGTTCTCGGGAATTTTGTACTTGGGGTCGATCATGCCACGGTATGTGAGGGCCGATCTGCAGAACAGGTGTTCTTTCCACTCCTCCCACCACTGCTTGTATGCTTGGGTAATGAAGAGAGCTGGGATCCAAGCCGATAAATCAACATCTATATCAGCGTTCGGTGGAAGTTGAGCTATTCTGATCCAATCGAGACCACTGGTTATGGTCTCCCTTGGTTTCACCACATCGGCGTAGCAGAGTGCAATCGGCAGCTGTCCGAAGGCTAGTTGGCGAGCTAGTGCGGATGGGTTGTAGAACTCATAGGTAAGATTGGAGGCTTTCCTGCTACCAAAGAAGTTCACTGGTATGGCTCTCGGAGTGATAATTGCCATCATCAAATCATGGTCCTTATTGAGAGCATCATCAAAGGGGTGGAAAGTGAGTGGGAATCTGGTTTCTGGATCCTTATAGGGCATCCATGCCCGCTGATCTTTAGCCAGACCCTCATAAAGAGTCTGAAAGAATCGGCTGGCCTGGTCTTCATTGCCACCAGTACCAGGCAAAACTATGGTAGCTTCACCATAATTCAGAGGGGAGCGAGTTGCCGATTCTTCCTTGTCCAGCTCATGATCTTCGGCTATATCTTTGGGGAAGCGCTGTGCAAAGAGTTTGAATCCAAGGCGCTTATGCATGTGGACACAAAGCCACATGTTGATGAACCACCAGGGTCCCCCTAAGTTGCCGATGGGTTGGCCTAGCAGGAGTTTTTTAGCTATAGATGGAGAAGGTGATAAACAGAACTGAGCAGGTATCGGCCAAGAGGAAATCGGCCACCATTGACCAGTCTCTCTGCTGCCGATAGAGAGACAGAGGTTGGTCCTGCCGATCGGCCACAGAATACAAACTTATCCAGCCACATGTTCAAGAAAATGGACTATTCTCTTTCCCCGACAGATCCTGTTTTCGGTACTTCTGAATATATCCAGACCAACCACCGATAGCGTGAGTCTCTACCTTAGAACTGGGCTTATTATCAAACAGATGACTATTATCGGCAGTTGATATATCTAAGCCGGTAGTCATGAGTACATCGACAAGAGTAGGTGAAGCATGGTCGTGGCCGAATACAAAAGCGTTGAGTGTGTCTGACCAAAAGTACGAGGCAGCTATCAGCAGCGACTCGTTCCTCTCCATATCGGCAATAGATAATCTGATGCATTGGTCTAATTTCCGCTCACCCCGTTGGACTTTATTTGAATGGCTGACTCTCAGGACCCAGTCTTTCCATCTCTTGGTAGGACTAGGCCAGGAACGGAAAGCATCTTTCCATAGATCTAAGGAGAAGTTCTCGGCTCTAAAGGGGATCCTATTTGTCTCTATGTTTATCAGATCGGTAGGATCTGGGTTTCCCAATGGACCGAGACAATGGAAGTGAGGCTGATCGGTAGGGATCACGATCTTATCGGCTAATTCCTAAAGGATTTAATGATTGGAAGAACAAAGAAAAAAAGGGGGAGAAGAAAAAGGTACTCAGTAAATAGATTTGCAGATAAACAGGAGTACGGTAAAAGTATAAAAGAAGGATGGCAGGCTGACCTCAGGAACGACGTAGTTGATGGCCGTTTCTTCCCGAGGAAGAGGAGAGATCGAAGACTTGGAAGATTGGTGGAGGAGGCCCTTGCTGGAGTTCTTGGAGTTCTCAGGCAATGCCGCCGCGAGGAAGGTGGATTTGAGGCTGTAGAATGACAAGATGGAGGAGTACCAGAGAAGGAGGTATTTATAGGACAAAAAGGGCAAGGGCAAATCTGACTTATCTCTTTGCCACATCCGTGAAATCTGAGGGTATTCAGGTGGATATGGTAACTGTTCGCACGATAATCAAGGGATTGTGCAGGAGATTTGACAGTACGCGGTGAAGTTATCTTACTGTACAAGATTGCTTGGTCGGTCCATCGGCAGTCCTCTCTAACGGTAATATTGCTGATAAGCACATTTTGGGGAGATTCGGTTCGGAAAGTTGAGGCATTCAAGGAACCTGCAGAAGAATCGGGCTGAGGTTGTTTAGATTTGGCGGCTGATTACCAAATTGGGAGAAGTAATTACGGAAATGCGTCATTACTGAGGATAATTTTGGAGTATTAATGATTTTATACTCTAAAATTGGGGGGCATGTGTTGACGCTGTTTTCAGACACGTGTCTTTGGATACGCACTTGGAGTTAATAAAGTGAAGATTAGCAGATGGGGCGATGGTGACCAGTCTACAGGGGAGTTACCGATGGAAGTTGGTGCCGATGGGAGAACGACGGAATATGACTAAGTCCAGGAAGTAGTAACGCGATCGTGCTGATGACTAGCACTAATGGTTGCTGATGATGGTGAAAGGCGGTCTGCCGACGGTCATGGAGGAAGATGCAGGGGTTGCCGATTGACTCGTGGCAGTGTACCGATCGGTTACGGGGGATAATTTAATGTTTTCCTTAGTTATTAGGATTCGTTTTGTATACTGATTCCGTTTAATTTGGAATTCAAGTTCTAGTCGTGTCTAGTTATAGCTCTTCGGACAGGGTATAAATGTAGACCCTAGGACAATGTAATGAGACATCTATCAATCAATCAAACACAAGTTTTGACATATATTCTAGCATCTACTTTTTCGACGACTTCGTCATATTTTCCTTTTACTACGAGTTCTTAGGGATTCGTCAAGTCAAACTCGGCGTGTTCTCAAGTTCCGCGTGAGCACCTCTTGGTCGTGACATCCGGGCGCATCGCTGTTGTCGGGACCAAAGTGTTCGAGTTACCACCTTTGTTGGTTGTAAGGTCAAATCGGCTGGCACGCCTTAACGTTTCAATCGGGTATTAGCCCTTTGTGTTTGCAGATCAGTTTTTGCATCAACTGGAACATTTAATAGGATCAACACAACAACATCCAGCTTGGGAGAGTTCCTCCCCATTTTACCGAGTAAGTTTTTATTTGTTTTTCTTATTTATTTATCGGTTTTATTATTTCAAGAAAAACCCATAAATATTTTCTTGCTTTAATTTACTGCATTCTATGAACATGAAAAACAAAATAAAAAGAGTGTGTAGATAAGTGTGCTTTATTTATCTGCCAAGTGTTAATCTCTAGAAAGATAAAAAGACTAAAAAGATGCATGATGGAAATGATGAACAGTTGCTCTGTTTGCTTACTTTCAAGTACCTAGCTTTTATATTAAAGTTCTTCCAGGAATTACTAAAACTAAAATTTACTATCTATGGGGAGCATGAACCTAAAACCAAAGTCTAGGTAAGAGAAGGACATGATATAAAGTTTGAGCTACTGTTTATCTTTTTTCTACTACACTAAGTTTTAGAGATTTATTTTAAAAAACTTGCAAATCACATGATGAGTTCCTAGCATGACAAAATACCTACCACAACCATACTTGCTATAACATCTTTTGCTACTTATATTCACATTGAGTTTGATCGAGCTGTGTAGACCCTTAGGAGCTTTTCATGTGGTTAAATTAAGATATTGACTTGCACACACCTACTACACCATCCATCACCATTCATTAAAATTGCTAAAAATATTATCACTCACTGTCCCAATTGTTGTTATTCTCTCTCTCCAAAAAGATTCAATGCAGAAGAGGCATGGGTTATGCAAAAATATGCGAGGAAATAAAAAGGGGCAAGTGCCCGGAACCTCAAAAAAAAAGAAAAAGAGTGAGACGAGAGGTAAAAATGGACAGAAAGAAAAAGAGTGAGACGAGAGGTAAAAATGGACAAGTGTCCGGAGTAGAATTAGGGGTACAAAGATGCCCACCTGAGCGAAAAAAATGGACAAGTGTCCGACAGTAGAATTAGGGCTATTTACTTCCCACCTAAAAAAGAAAAACATAAAAAAAAGAGATAGCCCATGTTCTCCCAAAGCAAAGATCAAAAAGGAGGAGAGATAGCAATATAAAGAGCAATGAGAAGTAAACTTTATCATTACTTATATTTTCACCATCACTATCATTTACTCCACCACACATGCACATCTTGATTTAATTACATGTTGAGTTCCTTCAGATCCATGGCTCGATTAGACAACATATGTATTGGTTGTTTTTCACACCTATGAGCTTCACATAAACATTCCCTTAGTTATAGGTAAGTGACATTTTTGGTAAGGATCCATAAATACCATATATAGAGAGATTTGAGATTATCTTAGCTAGGAACTCTGAGCTTTATTTTTTGAAAACGTATGCAAAACTCCAGAACAAAGGTGAAGTATAGATAGGAGGAATAGTGCTTGACTTAATTATTTTGTCTTTCAATTACTTCAGACTTAAGTGCAGGTACTAAGCTCCATGACACTTCACTCTAATCTAGGAGAATTTTTATGTGAAAGCATAGACTAGAGATAAAATCTATCAAGGCATAGACTAGAGATAAAGTTGCAAGAACATGATTACTAATGAGGAACTCGTCACACAGTCACTTACTTTGGCAGGGGGTAAGCCATAATAATAATGATAATGAAATGTAAGCTCATGGGTAAATAACACAGCGATTAGAAAACAGACTACTCCTCATATATGTAAGGTGACGTAGGATTAGCTAGAGAATGGATTCTAAGTTATCTACTATCTACTAAGTCATAATCTACTCCAGTTATCTACAAGATCATATATAGCAGAAAAGACTCTTCATTCATGTATAAGGAACATTGCTAAAGTAAATCAGAACATCGCAAGACTTACTCCGCAATACAAATTTTGCCTGTCCTATCAACAGAGGGTGGACTATATAAGAATCAACGAAGTTGTCACTATCGCGAACTACCACACGACCCGGCCAATAGGATACATTTGTAGGTAAATAACATCTAAGCACCACGCCCACATGTGATCTACCACTTAACTCCCACGCGTCAAGAGCTAAGTGCTTTGCAAACTTATACATAAACTCATTATCAATCATAACTATATCAAATATAGAACTAGAGCAAACTAAGAGCATAATAAATAGAGACATAATGCAATTAGAATAAAGTAGTAGAGAAAGATATGAAATAATACCAATCTTTATTGATGAAGATCCGAATCCAGAGCACTAGGCTCTACTTCTCTAATTCTATCTAATCAATCCTATAGAACTTGAAGGATTAGGGAGTAGCTAATTCTAATTCTCTGTGGGAGAGAAGTTCTAAAACCCTAACTTTGATGGCTTCCTCTAATAATGATTTCTCCTCCCTCCCCCTAGGGTGGAGAGGCCTTGCTTATATAGTCCCCTCAAGTGAATTTGGGCCGTCGGATCAAACCGACATTGATGGCATGGTTTTCCTTGATCCTTTAGGTCGGTGGAGCATAATCCGCGAGGTTGGTTGTGATTGGCCCCGAGGCTAGGGCTGGCGCCCAAGGGGGGAGGGCGGGCGCCCTGCCCCCGAGCCCGTCCGGTCTCCCGTTCGTTCTCATGGCTTCTGGACTCTTCTAGATTAAGGAAAATTGCACGGCACGTAATTATCTTGTTGTAAACCTGACATGTGGGCCTTCTCTCCATATTTTTTGATAACCCCCTACAGAAATAGACAAACACCAAAGCTCGTGGAATTCTGTCAGATAAAACCCTAATTCTAGATGTTGGTGCATATTGATCCTTTTCCCTGTTTAGTTGATGATTAAATTTAGTACTTAAGGACCGTCAACAATGAGTTCCTCATTAGTAATCATGTTATTATAAGTTTATCTCTAGTCTATGCCTTGATAGATTTTACCCCTATTTTCACTTTTGTTGTTCTCTTAAGCAAAAATATAAATAACGATACCCAGAATACTTTTCCTGGTGAAATGCTACAATGAGGTATTTTATATGTGCGCTTGCAGATAGAATAGATTATTTTCTAGAGAGCCTTCATATTCATAAATACCTTAGTACACTCTAGTGCCATGCTGGGGATGACAACCTAGTATTCCAGGGGTGTTAGCAAGTGTCAACAGCAACTATTCATCATCTCCATATAAGAGTTTATTCTAGAGGTTCATTTTAACAGATTCATTAAGATCTCTCCATAGCTAGCAAAATTAATTATAAAAGATAAAATATTTATTGGGTTTCTACGGTTATTCATCTTTTTATCTTGTCATAACGCACTAGGAATAAATAAATAAATGAGTAAGTAAGAGATACTTATTAGCTCGGTATACGAGGGTTGCTCTCCCCAAGCTGGATGTTGACATAGTCTGTTGAGGTTGCTGACAGACAGTGAAGGCATACTGATCTCCCTGGAGTGTCATGGGTACTTGCTGTCAGAAACAACACTTGCATGATGTAGACAGTACTCCGACAGGGGACAGGATATCCTTTTGCCTGTTAAGTCTTCTTGATCCTTTAAAGCCTATGAAGCTCAAATAGACAGCAAAGCTTGTGGAACTGATTAAGCGTTAGTAATAAACCTCTAAGCCTTGGGAGTCTAGAACTTTCTTATACTCATTTTACTTTTAACAGGATCAATATATTTTTATGCTTTTATGATATACAGATAGGGAAATAAATATGCTAAAAATTAGTTTTGTGCCTCCACAATAGATAAGTATGTGAGTTGTTTCGTCACATATTAAATACATGAGGTTTAGCAATTTTCTAGATGCAATGCAAAAACATATTTATTTTTTTTTCTAATGCAACAATAAAAATAAAGATACAATTAGTAATGTAATTAAGAGAAGTAAGTATGCATAAAGGAAAATGTAGATACATACCAAGTTACCTCTTGGCGCAGTGTTCGGTGATTTTAAGTCCTCTGAACAGGACCTTCTTGTTTGCTTACTCATCGAGGGGCACATCAGACGGCGCCACAGGTGCTATGTCCTTTGCAGCATTTAATTCTGAATTTACCTTGGGCTTCCATACCCGCCTTGTAGGTGATGGCAACTTGGGGGGGGAGAGTGTGTGGAATCACTATCTCTTCTTCTGCTGGTTCTTCTTCCTTGACGATGTCTTCGTCAGGGTATCAATCTTTGTATCTTGAAACCTCTCCTTCATAGTTAGCCCATCCATCTACAACATTCTTGTTCTTCTGGTGGCGGGTGCGTCGCCTTATTCTTGACCTGTTCTTCTTGGGATCTTCCTCAATTATGTAATTGCTATTGAAATGCAGGTGTACCTTCTCTGAGGGGAATTGGAAATGGACCTCTCCTTTTCCAATGTACCTTCTCTGAGGGGAAAATCATAGAGAGATGTCATGCATCACCCTATGGAGGACATTATGGAGCATTCCGTACACATGCGAAGATCTGGCAAAGTGGATTTTTCTGGCCTACAATGTATCAAGATACAAAGGAATTTTAGAAACATGGAAACATTAATGCTCGGGATGCAATGCCACTCCAGAACAACCTCCAAGTGGAGTTGTTTGATGTTTGGGGAATCAACTACATGGGACCATTCCAAAGATCTGAAGATGCTGAATTCATCTTGGTGGCAGTTGACTATGTGTCCAAGTGGGTAGAAGCATTACCATGTCCAGCTGCTGACTCCAAGCACGCCATGAAGATGTTTCATGAAGGGATGTTCCCAAAATTTTGCACACCAAGAATGGTCATAAGTGATGGAGGATCACATTTCATTGATAAGAGCTTCAAATAATTCCTGACAGAATATGGAGTTAAGCATAATGTTGCAACTCCATACCATCCTCAAACCTGGTCAAGCAGAAACATCAAATAAGCAAATCAAGAACATTCTACAGAAGACTGTGGATGAGATGGGAAAGAAATGGAAATACAAGCTCCATGATGCACTATGGGCATACCGGACTACATACAAAACACCCATAGGCATGTTACCTTATTAGCTCGTATAAGGAAAAACATGCCACTTGCCTGTTGAATTAGAATTTAGAGCTCATTGGGAAATCAAGAAATGGAACATGGATCTCCATCTAGCCGGCAAGAATCGTCAGATGTAGATATCTGAGCTAGAAGAATGGAGAGAAAAGGCTTATCATAGCTCCAAGATTTACAATGAGAGAACTAAAAGATGGCATGACAAGACAATAAAGAACAAGGAGTTCAAGCCCAGAGATAAAGTTCTATTATTCAACTCAAGAGTAAAGCTCTTCGGTCATGGAAAGCTTAGAAGCAAATGGAAAGGACCATTTAAAGTGATTGATGTTGCGTCTCATGGTGCTATCACGATCCAGAACGATAGAGGTAACACATTCAACGTAAATGGTCAATGTTTGAAAGTTTTTCTTGAACCTGAAAATATAAAAGAAATAGATGTGATTGAGTTCTTGCAATTTAAAAATCCAATCTAAAATTTCAAAAGGGCTCTAGACAACTAAAACTTTTTGGACTAACGCTTAATCATTTCCACAAGCTTTGTTGTCTATTTGAGTTTCATAGGTTTTTTTACAGGATCAAGAAGAGCTAACAGGCAGAAGGACATCCTATCCCCTATCGATGTATTGTTCACATCAGTCAAGCGCTGTTTCTAATAGCTAGTACTCACGACACTCCAAGAGGATCAATATTCCTTCACTACCTGTTAGGAACTTCAGCAGACCATATCAACATCTAGATTGGGGGAGGGCACCCCACATATACCAAGCTAAGTATTCCTCACTCATCTATTTATTCCCAGTGTGTTATAATAAGATTAAAAAGATGAATAATCTTAGAAACCCAATAAATATTTTATCTTTCATGATTAATCTTGCTAGCTAAGGAGAGCTATTAATGAATCTGTTAAAATGAACCTCTAGAATAAACTCTTATATGGAGATGATGAATAGTTGCTCTGCCGTAATTCCTTGCCGTAATTCCTCAGTTTTAGACACAACTGTTTAGACTTAAGATTCTGCTCTGAGCTTAAAACTTGTGGGTAGCAAATGCTTGATCCAAGTCTAGGTAGTTGATGGATATGATATGGGATGGTTTTGAGCTACTATAAATCTTGCTCCTAGGGATACTAGAGTTCTGGAGAATTTTATTTAAAAATTCTATTGCTACATGATGAGTTCCTTTATGACTAGAGTTTAAACTTCCTACCACAGCCAAATACTCATGCTTACTAGAATAGGAAAACCTCCACTTATATTTCAACCTATAAGCATTGAGGATAGTTAAGCTATGTAGACCCAAAGGAACTAGTCATGCAGTTAAAGTCAATATTATGTGTTCTCCATCCATTGATCTTAGCTACTTCCATCCTCAGAAGTATGCAACCAA
Organism: Sorghum bicolor; assembly: GCF_000003195.3. Taxonomy (NCBI): domain Eukaryota; kingdom Viridiplantae; phylum Streptophyta; class Magnoliopsida; order Poales; family Poaceae; genus Sorghum; species Sorghum bicolor. The sequence goes on from NC_012874.2 coordinate 33,796,277, forward strand.
TTACATCAACCACATTCACTATGTGCTACTTTTGTTCCTAGAAGTACCACCCACATATACGCACTACACCTTGTGTTGTTTCTATCGTAGAAAGACACACCTATGTTGCTCCTACCTTGGGAGTACGCATTCATCCATAAACATTCCACATCCACTCAGAAAATGTTCTACTCCTACACTAGGAGAAGACACCCAAAAATATCTGTTATGTCTTATTCTACTTATCCAATAAAGCTCCAGTTATTCTGGTTGATACTCCCTATCACTATTAGTGCATTAAAAGGGTTGGTTGATCTAAAAATGGAGAGAAAAGAAAAGAAAAAAGAGAAAGAGAGAAATGAAAAAAAAGAGGACAAAAAGTCCCCAAAGAAAAGAAAGACAACCAAGTCCTTATTCTCATATTAGGGAGGTATGTTATCCCCAAGGAGAAATTGTAGAATTAGATATTCACCATCATTCATCACCCTTCACTATTATCATTCACTGCACTCATATGCACATATGACTTGATTGTACAATTAGTTTCTCTGGATCCGTGGTTTAACTATGCAATACATGCAAGTAGGTTTGAATTGTCTTTCCCACCTATAAGCTCCACATAAGCCTATTAGAAGTAGGGTGAGAAAGAGAAGGCAATGCCTTAGTCCTACAAATACTACATATTTTGAGAGAGAGAGAAGGCATACTTTACACTTGCTTTGAGAGGATCCAAAAATACCACATATGAGAGACTTGAAAGGGTCATACAAGGAATCTCTGAGTTTTATTTGAAAATATTACAAAACTCCAGAATAATAGCTGATCAAAGAGTGAGTAACATACTGCTTGTCTTAACCGTTCTGTCTTTCAACTTCTCAAGACCTAAGTGATAGCTATAAGCCCCATGGTGAAAGGTAATATGGGTGAGTCTTGAGTCTGAATAGTTCACTCTAATCCAAAGGAGAGTCCTTGTTTGAACGCATGTGTACTTGTGAGACATGAAAGCATTGTAGCAACTCCTAATCCATCACTGAGTTTATCTTTGCTCAGGGACGAGCAATGGGTAAACTTGGTGGAGTTTGTTGATGGTAGATAACTCCTATTTTTTATCATCAATAAATAGCTAAAAAAGGGCAATAATTGTAATACCACCATAGACATAGGGGTTTAACTAACAAATTTCCATGAGTTTTGGTGAATATCTATTTCTGTAGGGGTTTATTAGAAAAGAGGTAATGAAGGCCTACATGTCATGTTTACATAGAGCCAAAGCATAGAAGGCAGACCCCACAGGGAGAGGCCCACCTGTCATAGAGAATGGGTAGCAGCCCACCTCTCTCAAGCAACCCCTCTCTTCTGGCCAATGGGAGTCAATCTCCTGGATTGATGACATGGCAGTTCACGCAGACTGATGACATGGCACTTCACGTAGATCGATGACATGGCACTTCACACAGATCGATGATGTGGCATTTCCCAGGCCTATATAAGGAGGGCGCCCCCTAGGATTTCCACCATATATCTTCTACAGAGCAAAAGCTAGGGTTTGAACTCTCCATCCAAGTAGAAGTAGAGGTCCCTCTAGATGAATCTCTTCTAGTTCATCTTGTTGTATTCTAGTTCATCTAGCTCTAGATCTAGTTCATCCAATTCTAGATCTAGTTCATTTAGTTCTTCGTCTAGTTCATCAAGTTGTAAAGGGAGAGAGGAGGAGATAGGTGAGGACGAGCCGGATCTCTCAGATCTTCCTCGACATTGTATTTTTGCAGCATCTGGTTCATCGCTCAGCAATCTCGAGGTTCTTTAATTATTTCTAAGTTCAGTTCTTCATTTTATTCTTACTTCCTTACACTTACTTGATCTCTGTTTGTATTGAGTGCTCTAGTTATTCTAGATAATTAGAGCAGTAAACGCTAGCATAGACGTGGTGTCTAGGCTATAGTTTACCTGAGTTTGCGCCCAATCTCATGGATAGTTGTGGTAACCCTAGGGGTGATAGCCCTGTCAGGCCTTTGTATTCCACCATGTTTGGGTTGGTGTTTCATAGAGCTTTTGGCAGCCTTCTCCCGACTACTTTCTTCCTAGTCTTATTTGAGAGTCGGAAAGGATCTACTGCTCCATAGTAAGTATAGTATAGTAAGCCTGATCTTGATCACCCATTCAACTTAGAAAACTCTAGAAGGTTCCTCTATACCCACCAAAAATATATTTATCTTTCTTCTCTTATCTCTATCCTTGGATGGCCTTGATTCTCTAATACACTTCATGTTCCACGTGGAAATCGATACTCTAGAATACTCCCGGGTGAAAGCTACATTGGTATCCGTGCGCTTGCGGATTTTTCTGTGTGCGCTTAGAATACCCAAAAGACATCTTGGATCCTTTTTCTTTTCTGGTAACTTGTTGAGGATGGCCGCACTGCACTCTTCTGTGAGCTTGATTACTTTAGTGGATGGCAGTGGTTTCTTCTTGTTGAGAATGTCTTTGATGTACTTGGCATATGTAGGGACCTGTATGGCATCTAGCAAAGGGATATTGATATATAATTTTTGAAGTACCTCCATGAACTTACCAAATTGCTCATCTACTTGTTGTGGTCTTCTATTCTGACAAGGAAATAGTAGGTAATTGTTGTCTTGAAAAGCTTGTCTCATCTTCTTGGATCGGTTGTGGTAGTATGTCTTCAGAAATGTTGTTCTCGTTCTCCACCATTGTTGGTAATGTTGATGGTATTGCCACTGGTCTTTTGGTACCTTTTGGGTAGGGAGGATCTTTGGTAGAACTCCCTCTCCTTGTAGTGATATTCTTTACTTGCTCAGGGTTAGTGGCAACAGGAAATGCAGCAGCCAACTGTGCTATTTTTTGCTTCTACCCTTTTCTTTTATTTCAAGTTGGTCATTAATGGCAGACAAGAAACTATCCATTTTAACATTTATATCTTCCAAGGTTTTATCATTATTAGCAAGCCTAGCTTTAATGTCTAGATTGATTTTAGATTGCTTCATAATTATCTCTCATAAGGAAGGTTGCTTTGTAAAATTACCTAAATTCATACCTTGGCTATTTTGATGTTGTCTCCAAGTTGGTTGATGTGGAACTTTCCTAGTGGTAGGACTTGAATTTGATTTAGATATTGCTTCAATTGCCCTCTGGTCTTCCTTGTACTTGGCCCTCTGGTCTAATTAGTGGAGCAAGTCATCCATCTTGGTGGATAGTGCATTTACTTCTTCAATTGCTTCTTCACCTTTGTGTTGGGACCAGCTTTGATTATCTAATATATCTTCTTCATAAGCTCCTTAGCTTTCCCAAGAGTGAGTGATAAGAATGATCCTTCAATAGTGGCATCTAGGTGCTCACGTGTATTTTGGTTTAATCCATGAAAAAAGCCTTGCATGAGTAACCATTCTTCCATTCCATGATGAGGACAATCTTGAATGTATCCTTGCAAACGCTCCCATGCTTCTAAAATGGTTTCTGTCTTACGCTGTTGGAAGTTGGTAATCTTTCCTCGAAAGGCATTTGGCTTGCCTATTGGGAAGAATTTTGCTAGAAAAGCCTTGGAACACTTCGCCCATGTGTTGATGTCTTCTTTGTTGGCATAGAACCACTACTTCGCTCTTCCCACTAACGAAGTAGTATGATATATTGATTAACTCTTTCTTCGGCGATGGTGTTTCCAATCTCCATGAAGTCCTGTAGATGTGTACTTGCGTCTTCATTTGTCTTTCCACTGTATTGGATAGCTTGCACCATGTTGATGAGGCTTGGCTTGAGCTCAAACTCAAGATTTTTTGTTCTTAGTACTGGACCAGTGCGGATGTTCTCCACTGTTGGAGCAGAGAACTCCAACAAGGTCTTTTTAGCCATAGCTTCAAGTACTTGGTGACGAGCTTCCTTCTTGATTGATCCGATTTAGACAAAGAATTGAGTGAATCAGATTCAATCTTGGTATTACCCTATATAAAAATATAAACATAGAAAAACAAGCAGGGGTAAACCTGCCAAGTAGAGGTGACTAGCAAGCTACCTACTCATTTATTAACTATCTGTTTAGGCAATTTTTCTCTAAAAGTTTATTCCTTCCCCGGCAACAGTACCAGAAATGCTTGTTGACACTTCTAACACCACTTAAGCTAAGTTGTCATCCCTAGCATGGCGCCAGTAGTGTGGTATGAAAACTGTCCACTTATAAAATAAATAAAGGATCCGCAAGGGTACGGATTAAATACCATTGTAGCACTTCACCGGGAAGTATTCCAGTATCATTATTTATATTTAGCTGAAGGGAAGAAACTAAGGACTTAAACAATGAGATCAACTTGCAAAACATGACTACTTATGAGTGAGTGGGTTGCATAGTCACATACTATGCAGGAGGGTAAACCACGGTATATGATATATATATATATATATATATAATGTAGAAGCCTAGGGAATATAGAGACTAGATATACACTACTCAGCTTAATATTAGGCAGATGACCAATTAGTTCAACAGATAAAAAAATCATATGTAGTTCTAATTTATGAGGTCATTCATCTACTCTAATGCTACACTATCATATATAGCACAAAAGAGTATTCATTTATGTATAAGGAACATTGCTATAAAAAGCCAAGGCAGAGCTAGACTTCCTATGCAACTGCAGTTCTACCTGTCCTACCAACGGGGGATGCAATACAAAGGACTCAACGGAACTGTCACTTTCGTGATCTACCACGCAACTCGGTCAATAGGGTGTAATTGCAGATAAAAGACATCTAAGAACCATGCTTACATGACATCTATCACCTAACTCTCCTGCGAAGAGGGCTAAGCGCTTTGCAAACAAATACATAAACTCATTATCAATCATAACCATATCAAATGTATAACTAGAATAAACTAGGAACATAATAAATAGAAACATAATGATATTTAGAATAAAGTCAAAAGATAGATAAAGGATAAGACCAATCTCTGATGATGAAGATCTGGAAATTTTGAGCACAGGCGCTCGACTCTTCCTCTATCTAATCTAACCTATGTAGAAGATGAAGATTAGGAGTAGCTAATCTATCTCTAATCCCTAGCTCTAGTGGCTCCCTCTAATTATTAGATGAGAATAAAAATATAGTTTTGTTTTTATTTCTCAATTCTGAGCTCTCCTCTAGGGCGGTAGGCTTGTATTTATAGCCCCCTAGGAACCACCACAGCCCTAGGATTAAACCGACTTAAACGTGTGCTTAAGATTAATCCTCAAAGTCGGTGGAGGCAGGATCCGCAAGGTTGGCTCTAATTGGCCAAGCCTCCTGGGCAGCCGCCCCTGTCCCCCCCCTCGGCGCCTGCCCCTGCCCTATGGCAGGTGGGCCCTAGATTTCAAGGCACGCCTTCCTGAGTCTTCTAGAGTCTTCTAGAGTTGACGTTCGGGTCTTCTCTCTATGTAAATCTGACATGTGGACCTTCTTTTGTTCTTATTCCAATAGCCCCCTACTGAAATAGACATTCACCACAACTCGTGGAAATTGTCAGTGAAAACCCTAAGTCTATGGTGATGTTTAGTTTTTATCCCCTTTCTTCTCCTTAGTTGACATATAATTTTGATTGTTAACAACCGTCAACAAGTAGTTACCTGAGTAGTTAGGCCGCTGTTGCTGGTTCTAGCCTTGATTCTGTTGTGGACAGTAGTAGTAGTAGTAGTTGTTGTTGTTGTTGATGTCGTTCACGTCCTCCCTCCGCTCTGGGTAGTTGGTAACTGAGTGCCCAGTTTATCCACACTCTTCACAAGTCATGCCAGAATCATGGATGTGCATGACTTCTTTCTTCTCAACGGTTCTCTCGTCAAGTATTTTCACAGCAGGTCCATCTTGGCAGCTAGCATGTCTACCTCCTTGAGCTGGTGTATTCCTCCACCTCTCTTACGGGTCTGAGTTCTTTCTTCACTCCAACCTTGATTGGAGGCCATCTTTTCCACAAGAGTAGTGGCTTGAGAGATAGTAAGTGATAAGAATGCTCCTCCAGCAGCAGCATCCATGGTTTCACGAGTGCTGTTGCTGAGCCCATGATAGAATGTCTACATGAGCAGCCAATTCTCCATCCCATGATGAGGACACTTGAGTATGTGTTGGTATAAATTAACTGCACTCCGTTAAATCGATTTAAGTATGATTATCTGCAAGCGCACAGATATCACACTAGTGTCACATTTTCCCCAGAGGTTTTAAATATCATATCCACAGGGAATAGTTGTGATGATGACAAAGTATATAAATTTAACCCTACAATTAGGCTAGATTATATAAAGAAAAAGGAAATAGCTAATGCACTGTGGTTTTGACTCTGGTAAACTTTGTATAATATCGTCTTATCGGACAGGTAACCCAAATAGGAGAAGAAACAGAGTAATCTCCTACCAGGCACCTATAAGCCTACCAGTCCTATCAATGAGATGTGGACTGCAGAGGATTCCACGGAGCTATAAAGTCACCTATGTGTGCTACCACAGATCTGGCTAATCAGGGGACATCGACAAGTAAACCTAGCCTAGGCACCATGCCTACACTATGAAATACTACTTCAACCAAGTAATGACCAAGATCAAAGCATTCAATATGAGATGTGAACCAAAGAACGAATAAGAACAAGTTGCTTACTTAAATCAGAATGGTAAGTACGAAAGTACCTCAGAACATAGCTCCGGACGAGGGAGCTGAACCCAGAAGAATATAGGCACGAAGAAGTGCTGATAGGCTGAAACTCCTCCAGAATCTCTACTCCTCTACTCAATCTCTCTAATCTCTAAACAAGACTAGATCAAGAAGAAGACTAGATCCAGAAGAACTAGTCTCCCAATTGCTACATCTAGATGAACTCGAACTAGATAACTAGAGGGACCCTAACCCTAATTATGTAGAGAATATGAAGCACCGGGGTGTAGAATGCCTCTTGGAGGGGCCTTGGGGCATCATTATATAGGTCGAGGTGGAGTAGGGGGCAAGGAACCACCACATCATTGATCCATGTCTTCATCTTGCGTGCATCGTCGGATCAAACCGACTTAAAATCAACGCAGGGATACTTTACTTGGCTTCCAAGGAGGCATGGGAGGAAGACTCCAGAAGGCGCGACCATCTGTTGACCTAGGGCACCGACCGACCCAAGGTTGGGGCCGCCTGGCCCCACCTGGGCTCCTCTGCAGACCTCTCTAGGTTTTTTTTGAGTCCAATGATGATGTTTTCCATCGCGGATAAGTTTCGTGGTAATTATGCACTATAATCCCCTGTTTTATGCTTTTTTGGAATAATCCCTAGAAAATATAGAATCACCAAAACTCATGGAAATTGTCAGTTAAAACCCTAGACTAGTGTGTATTCTTGTGTCCTTTCATGTCTCAAGTTCTAATAAATATTAACGTTATCGACCGTCAACAGTATGTAGTCTTGAAAGCGCTCCCAAGCTTCTAGGACTGTCTCATCATGTTGTTGCTGAAAACTTGATATCTTCCCACGCATAGCATTGGTTTGGCCTATGGGAAAGAAGTTCGCCAGGAAATTGGTGGAACATAGTGCCCACGTGGTATTCTTCTCCTTATTGGCGTGGAACCACTATTTCACTTTACCCAAGAGTGAGAATAGGAAAAGGCAAAGTAATATAGCATCTCTAGATACATCCATGATAATGAAAGTGCTACAGATCTCTGGGAAGTGTTGGAGATGAGCACTAGCATCTTCATGGACCTTCCCGCAGAACTGGCTTCTTTGCACCATATTGATCAGCGCCTGCTTGAGCTCAAATGACCCATTAATATCCATAGTTGGCCCAGTACGGATGTTGGCTATAGTGGGAGCTGAGAACTCGCAAAGTGATTTGTCATCCATGACATCAATCTCTGGTGTCAAATTTTGAGTAGGTTGATCTTCTGACTCAGGAGGATTGGCAAGCTGAGATGTTGATGATGTTGATTGGTTCCTTCTCAACCTAGCCTTTGTCTTCCTGATCAATGTCTCTAGATTATCAACGAAGTTCTCTGGGAGATCAAACTTGTTCATGCATTACCCTACATATGATAAAAATAGACAAAAATACAAGGTTAAAGCTGCATGAGTGACAAGGGTGGATGGTGCTCAATCCATGAGTTGATGCAGTGATGCTCTTTATCCTTTATTTCTTTCACCTTCCTCGGCCAAGGTGCCAAAAATGCTTGTTGACACTTCTTAATGCAACAACTAAAAATAGACTCTTAGACCTATCCCTAGCAACAGCGTCAAAATTACTTAACATCACTTAAGCTAGGTTGTCATCCCTAACATGATGTAGAAGTGCTGGTATTAAATCTATATGCTTTTCTAGGAATAAATAAATAAATAAATAAAGGATCCGCAAGCACACAGATAATAGTAATGTAACATTTTAACCAGGCTTATTCTAGGTGTCGTTATTTATATTTTTACCATTGGGAAGGGACCTACAATGGATAATGAGCAATGAGCACTGCATGTAATCATGGAGATCTTAACCATGTCTTTATCTATCTCTCAAGCAGGCTAAGTGTCACATAAGATAAATATATGAATATGAATAATAAGTGATAGAGCATAAATAAGAATTCAGAGCCATAAGATAAACATGATAATCATCTCAATTAGATTACTCAAAGTCTATAGCATTAGCATGGTATTAGGACAATCTACAAGAATAAATCCTAAGTATTCTAACTATCCTGTCAAAGCATACTATGATTAGTGCAAGTACACTTAGCATCTATTGACACTTGCTAACACCACTTGAATACTAGGTTGTCATCCCCAGCATGGCACTAGAGGTATTTATACGCACACAGATAATCCGCAAGCGCACGGATACCGTTGAAGCTTTTACCCGGTTAAAGGTTTTATCGTATCCACAGGGAAACGGGAGAACCAACTACGCTCTAACTTAACCAAGATAGATAGATAGGTGTGAATAGGAAAGATGGTAGAATTGAATAAGAACAATATTAAAGGTAAAATAACAATGGGTGATAATATGGGAATAGAGAGTAGAGCAATTCTAGTATATGGGCGATGGTAGCAGAATATAGAGGATAACTATGGTTTCTCTACTTCAAAGGGGTATATCTATGTCTGGGACGAACCACGTGATAAGATTACACCACAAAGGATGCTATTCCATAGGCCGATAAACCCTACCCGTCCTGCTAATGAGAGGTGGACTACAGAGGACCAACGTAACTGTCACCTACGCAGCCAACCACACGATCCAGCTAGACAGGGGATATCCACAAGTAATCTAGGTCTAAGCACCACGCTTACACCTATACTACAACTCTAACCTATAGCGTCCTATAGATTAGAAGTACTCAAAAGAGTTGTGAACCAGAACATACATAATTAGTAAGTGCATAATGAATTAGAAGTAGATTACCAGAGTCATCCCATGAGCAAGCTTGATTAGAGCTTGATCATGAAGAAGTACAACCGGAGGAAGAATCGACAGGCCGGCCTCTCCTCTAATCCTCCTTCGCTCTCCATCTTGCTACTATCTAGATCTACTCTAGTTTAGAGAAGAGAGGAGAGCTCTCATCTCTAAACCCTAGCTTTTGCTCTGTCTATGAATAATGAATAATGATCAAGGGGTGCCTCCTCCAGGGGCCAGGGGGTCTGGTTATATAGTCCCCTCAAGTGAACCTAGGCCGTCGGATCAAACCGACATTGATTGAACGGTTATTCTTGATCCTTTAGGTCGGTGGAGATCTCCCGAGAGAAAGAGTCCCGATTGGGCTCCAGAGGTGGGCGGGCGCCCAGGGCAGGAGGGCGGGCGCCCTGCCTCTGGCCCCGTTCGGCCTCCGCTTCCTTCCCGTGGCTTCTGGAGTCTTCTAGATGTAAGATAATTGCGCGGCACGTTAATATCTCTATGTAATCCCGACGTGTGGACCTTTCCTTCATATTTCCTAATAACCCCCTGTAGAAATAGGCAAACACCAAAACTCGTGGAATTCTGTCGGATAAAACCCTAAGTCTAGATGTTGATTTCATTTGTATCCTTTTCTTTGTTTATTTGATAATTAAATTTGATACTTAAGGACCGTCAACAGCATCATCACTAGAAAAGTTATATCTATGTCTAGTGATATTAGCAAGAAAGATCATGAACATAGCAAGAACTTCCCTGTAATAATGGGGCTCTACAATCTTTATAATTGGGAGAAGGAATACAAAGGACTCAACAGGACAGTCACTTCCGTGATCTACCTCAAGCTCCGGAATATAAGGGCTAATCATAGATAAATACGGTCTAAGCACCTCGCCTACACAATATCTATCACTTACCCATCGGCCTAATGAGTAAGCGCTATATGATCCTATGCATAAACATAATTCTAATCTAACTACGCTAAGCATATAATCAAAGTAGACTAAGAACAATATAACTAAAAACATAAGCACATAAAATAAAGTCAATTCCGATATAATCAAATAGATCAAAGTCATATTCATAGTAGCAAGAACTAATATAAATATAACAAGAGAATAAGAGTATACCAAGAATTAAAGATTGATCCACACTCCAAGATTAACTTGACTCCTTCTAGATCTATTCCTATGTAGCTATGCTAAAGAACTATTGAGATCTAATTGAGATGGTGGCTAAGAATCCTATAGAGACAGATCCATTCGAGGGGCCCGTAATTCTTCTTCCCTTGATCTTCTCAGAGAATAATGAACTCCTCTATCTCTCACACAAAGGGGTCAGGGTCTTTATTTATAGCCCCCTAGGAAGCACCACAACCCTTGGATCAAACTGACTTAAACGTGCGCTTAAGAATAATCCTCAAAGTCGGTGGAGGCAGGATCCGCGAGGTTCAACCTAATTGGTTGAGACCTCTAGGCGGCCACCCCTGACAGGGTGGGGCGCCCTCCCCTACCCTATGGTAGGTGGGCCCCACCATGTCTTCCTGAGCCATCTAGAGTATTCCTGAGTTCACGTTTCATGTATTCTCTCTATATAAATCTGACATGTGGACGTCCTTTTGTTCTTATTCTAATAACCCCCTGCAGAAATAAATAATCACCAAAACTTGTGGAATTCTGTTAGTTATAACCTTTATAGCTAGATATTATTCTCATTTTAATCCTTTTTCATGCTATGTTGACGGTTAAAAAGAGTGCTTATCTACCGTCAACAATGAGACTTGGAGCTCATCAAAGGATTGCTTGAGAGCTTTGAGCTCATTTGGCAATTCTTTGCACTCCTTTCTCTTCGTCTCAAGACATGTGTGGGCATTCTCCATCATGTCCATAAGTTTTTCCTTTGACTTCATCACCATCACCACTCCTACAATCATCACTTTCACCATATTATACCTTAGTAGGTTTAGCCATGAGGCATGTCGAAGGAGTGTCGAAGAGAGAAGGCTTGTTGTTGATGGCGATGCTTGCAAGTGCCTTCTTCTTGGATTTCTTGTCATCATCACTAGAATGATCAATATGCGAAGAAGCGTCACTATCCCAAGTCACCACATAGCCACCACCATTCTTCTTCTTTTGGAATGTCATTTTCTTATCCTTCTTTTCTTTCTTTTCCTTCTTCTCATTCTCATCATTATCACTATTATATCGACAATTTTCTACAACAATGATCCTTGCTCTTGCATTTGTAGCATCTTATCACATACTCTTTGCTCTTGTTTTGATCTCCTCTTTTCCTTGCACCATAGCTCTTCTTCTTCATAAATTTGCCAAACTTGCGCACAAAGAGAGCTAGTACTTCATCATCAATGTCACCAACTTCCTCTTCTTCAATTGATTCTTCTTTATTTGCTTTGCCCTTGCTCTTGGATGAACTAGCCTTGAATGCCACACTTTTCGTTTTCTTGTCTTCATCCTTCTTCTCATCTTGGTCAACCCCTTCCCTTTCCACACGGTATGTTTCTTGTGTCATGACATCACCTAGTACTTGGTTAGGGGTAAGTTCTTTCAATCCTCCTCTTATAATGATTAATCTTAATGTCTCAAATCTTGGAGGTAGGCACATCAAGAACCGATGGGATACATCATTATCACTTATCTTCTCACGCAAGGCCTTTAAATCATTCACAATTATTTGCAATCTATGGAACATCTCCGGAATACTTTCATCATCCTTCATCTTGAAACTTGTCAACTTATCTTTGAGAATATACAATTTTGCACTCTTGACTGCCGGTGTGCCCTCATATGTTTCCTCCAATCTCTTCCATACTTCACTTGCTCTATCACAATCCTTGATTTGCTCAAACACCTTTTAATTAATTGCATTGTATATAGTGTTGAGAGCCATAGGGTTGCATTGTTTGTTTGCTTTGTCTTGGTTGGTGAGATTGGTGGGATCAAGAATCACAAAATCACTCACGGTCACATCCCACACTTGATCATTGATTGAACCCAAATACATCTTCATTTTTCTCTTCCAATAATCAAGGCATGTACCATCAAAGAACGGTGGTTTGCCCCCCACATGGTTGAACACAATTTGAGCCATATTTTAACACCGAAGGTTGTTAAGCCTTGATTAAATGGTGACCACCGCTCCGGTACCACTTGAAAGGTCCTAATATGGCTAGAGGGGTGCGAATAGCCTATTAAAAAAGCTACAAGGCACTATGGCAAAGGATTAATATAACAAATGGCATAAAGCAATTTTGCTCTAGCTCTACAAGGGTTGCAAGACACCTATCCAACAATTCTAGTTGCTATAATCTCTAGGCACAAGCAATGGCTATGTCACTACTCTCTACAACTAGTTACAACTAGCTAAAACTAGGATCTACTAGTTATAACTGATTTCCAAGAAAGTAAAGAGGTGAGTGATAATTATACCGATGTGTAGAGGATGAACCAATAACAATGTATATCAATATATTCACAGGGAGAATACCAATCACAATATTGACACCAATATTTTCTCCCGAGGTTCACGTGCTTGCCGGCATGCTAGTCTCCGTTGTGTCGACCAACACTTGGTGGTTCGGTGGCTAATAGGTGTTTCACAAACCTAGCCCAACAAATGGGCACCGCAAGAACCCACTCATAATTGAGGTAGCTCAATGACATGAGCAATTCACTAGAGTGGCTTTTGGCACTTCGCTGGAGAATAAGCCCAAGAACCCCTGGCAAATATCACCTTGATTAGGGGCGGACACAATCACCAAATCTCCTCACCAATCAAAAAATTCACAACCGTCTAGGTTACGAAAATCACCAATAGTAATAAGAAATCCACAACTGCAACAATCACCTAGTGCCACAAGAATATGCAATTCCAAATGCTCCTAGGATTTTCCTGAATCCTTTCTCAGATTAGCCATAAGCTATGAGAGGGAGAGGAGAGGGAGAAGATTCTTATGAGCTTACTGGATCAATCACGAAGGCCTCTCAAAAATCTCTCGTAGGATTAGCACTTTGGAGAAATAGGAGAGAAGAGCTCGAGTTCTCTGTTCTCTGGAAAGAAAGAAGTGAAGCATTCTCTATTCTATGTTCTCGAGAGCAAAAGAAAGGAAAGGGAGCGCTGGTCTAAATTACTTGGCCAGCCAGCTCTCCAACGGGCAACAACACTGCCGTTTGCCACAAAAGGCAGCAGCACAGGCACTGAGTGGCCTTCTGCATTCTCTCAGCACTGGGCCCCATCAAATAAATGTGGGAGTGGCAAAGAGCTGTAACCTCTAGCAGTCCACGTGCATGCACGCCTGCCACTCTCCATTCTGAATGGGATGAGCTGCACCTCAAAATACTTATATATCTCTTTGTACTTAAGTGGACCCCACGCTATAAATACCATAAGTCAGTGGCTGCCTCCTTTTCTCAAAGCGTGTTCACATATGCATGCAAGCATGCACAACACCTCTCTCTTTTTCTCTCTCATTTACTGTGGCAAGAGCTCCACAATATGCAACGTATGTAGGCATGGCCCCTGTATGCCTTTTACTTCTTACGCACGAGACAGGCAACAAGCAGCAGCTGTAAATTCTTTCAACCGATTCCAACTAGCTACAACTACTTCTAGCTTTCTTTCACCTGCTTGCTGTTGGACTACACACTAGTTTTAACTAGTTGCGACTCTTTCCAGTTTCCTGCAATCACATTCATATGCTTGCTGTTGAGCTGTGCACTGATTTTAACTGGCTTCAACTGGTCGCAACTGCTTCCAGCTTCCTGCAAAAGCCTTCACTTGCTTGTTGTTAAACTATGCACTAGTTTTTAGCTGGTTCCGACCGCTTCCAACTTGTTTCGGCTACTTGCAAAAACTTTTCAGCTTGTTTCAGCAGCTTGTAGTTCCTTTACGTCTGGACAGCAGTTCACCTTCTGTGAACTTTCAGCACCTTTTCAAGTAGCTAACTTCACCAAAATATTCTAAAATAAATTAGACATTTAAATTAGCTTTTCACTAGGCTTTCTCATGCAGCTCACGACGTCACTAAGTGCTAGGTAAATGCAAATGAGATTCATACTTACTGGCACTAGATAACTATTGTAATTAAAGATTTCTCCTCTTTATAGTACGGTTAGCTATCCTAAATCCACTCACACCCACTAGGTGTCTTGAGTGGCAACACAAAATGGCCCTATTAAAAATATCTTTGCCTTGAGCCCATTTTGTTTTTCTCTTTCTTCTGTTTCATGTTGGAGCACTTGAATATCGTCTTTTGGTCACCTCCATCAACATGACCATCATCTAGCTTTATCACTTGGTGTGTACCAACGTATCTTTATATTTCACTCATGACAAAGGTTAGTACACATAGGTTTCATAAATTATCCAAAACCAAACTAGGTCTTTGAGAAACCCACTGGCCTTTTGACCAGGTGAATATAGATTTAATACACTTACAAAAGTAACTCATTAAGACCGTTGGCCCTTAGACCAGTCTTGGTAAGTTATCGCTCATGAGCCAATCCAGATATGCCTACATGAGTATTAAACATGTATATTCAAGTATTAAGAAAACTAGTAATGTTTATTGAACATATTGAAACCCGCTGGCCTTTTGACCAGATGAATATAGATTAATACACTTAGGAAAATAACTCATTAAGACCATTGGCCCTTAGACCGGTCTTAGTAAGTTATCGCTCACTTAATAAATGAACTCGATAAATACATGTGGTCTACCTTTTTATTAGAACACCATAATTAGTCAATCAAGTCACACCTCGTTTATAATACGTTTGTATGCCTCGCTTTGAATAAAACCAAGTTTATTAAATGCGCTAAGGGTACATTGCAAACCCTGTATTAGGTCATGGTTGATTAATTGCATATTTACATATATTATGAACATTCTTCTCATTATTATGTATTCGATATTATTAGGAATTCACTTTTTAGTGAATTTCCCTTGATCAAACGGCTATTTCAAGCCCTACATTCTGTCCGGTAACAACTAGCAGCTTCAACAATTTGATATTTCCTTTTCCTTGTCAATTACAGGTCAAATTGACTGGCACACAGATAATCAAAATCACCAGACTTAGTTCGTGCGTTGAGGCTCAGGAGGTCCAGAACTCTAGCTTCTGAACGGTCTTTGAGGGCCTTGGAGTGTGTTACATAGGAAATCAATTTTTTGTGCTAATAGATCTCAAAACTCTATGCTTCTAAGTTTCAAACTCACAACATTAACTGTAACAACCTAAAAATTGTTTTCTTGGAAATAGAGCTAAAATGATTTATTTACGAATTTTTTGTGCTCATGAAAATGTAGGAAAAATAATATTTTTCTTTAAAATAAAATTTATCATAGGAGTTAGCAATGTGGTTGAGCATGCATGCCTTTGCATTTTATTTATTGTGATGAGTGTATTTGAACGCAAAGTTCAAAATGATTTAAAATGATTTTGAAATGAGTTTCAAATGGCTTTTGGAATAAAATAAAAATGAAAGAAAAGGAAAACCTCTCCCTCTCTCTATTCTGGCCCGAAGGCCCACTCCATCTCCCCACCCGTGGCCCATCTCCCCTTCCTTCTCAGCCTAGGCCCAAGCCACGCCTTTCTTTTTTTCCCCTCTGTCTTGGCCCAGCAGGGCAGCAGCAACACACAGCCCAACTCCTCGGCCCGACTCCCCCCCTCTCCTCTCTCGCCCCAATGGCCAGCCCAGCTAAGGCGAGCCTCGCACCCTCCCTCTCTTCCCCATCTTTCTCTATGTACGATGAGTCGGCCCCGGTCTCTCTCTCACTGATGCGATGGACCCATAGGTCAGCGGCTTCTTTTCCCTCTCCTCCTTCCTCTCGCCGTGAGCTAGCCGGACACGGCCGGGAGCGAATCCAACCTGATTTCCCAGGATTTTCCGTTAATCACGCCCTAATCGAGTCCCTTTTTAGCCCTAGCTCCTTCCTTGCTCTCTGCTTTTCCATCTACTGCACCGAGGAAGTCTTTTAGCCCTTGTTTGGCGAGGCTTGGATCTCACCAACGAACGAACTCGTCACCGCCATGGTTTTCGCTCCGTGGTGCTCAAAGCTTATCCACAACCACGTGCCGACCTTTGCAACGTGGTGCCGAACCTCTGATGTTCTTTCCTTCAACCTCTACCAGTCTCCATCGTTCCCTAAACGCCGCCGAACTCGAGCAGAGGACCGCCGCCCGCCCTCTCTCGTCGCCGGACCTCTCCAAGCCGATTTCGTCCTTTTTTTGCCGTTGGTGAGTTCGCGACCCTTTTCTCTTGCTCCCCATGCTCTCGGCTTGTCAAACGGTGCACCAGAGCGTTTTCTCGTCCAACTCCGGCGAGGTCGCGCCGCGTCCGGCCATGGCGCCGCCGTCCGGACTCGCCACCGGCCAGCAAGAACCTCCCCAACCCCTGCCAGCCCTCCAATTCAATATCAGTGCTCAGAATCAGAAGATACCCCTTCGGGGTAGATTTTATTAAAGAGCCCCTGTCGTTTTTCAATATAGAACCTACAGTCCAAAGCGCCCTTGTGAATTACGCCTTTCAGTTTTGAAAACGTAACTCAATTCGGTTTGATTCAAAATATGTTTTCCAATATTTACAAAACTGCCACTGAGTTTGTTTTACTCATAAAATATTCATCTTAACTCCGTTTTAACCCATTCAAATTGCGTTAGACTCGTCTTTGAAATATCCACATGTTAGTAACACTGCTTTCTCAGTTTGAAACTTTTTAATTTCGAGATCCTATTTAATTAATTATTTTTCTAAAGAAAATCGTGGAAAATACATAACTTTTCCGTTTTAGCTCCGATTTTTGTGATCTTTACGTCTGTGAGATCGTAGCGCAGCGTAGAATCATTTTATAAACTTTTCCTACTGTTTTTATATGTTTGGTGTACTGTTCTAATTGTAATCTTGTTTGCTTCGTGTATGTTGTCTCTGATTGTTTGTGTGCTGATGATCGATGATTGAGTTTAGACGGTGAGCAACTCGTGGTGATCAAAAGTGCTTTAGTGATCAAGATCAGAGCTTTGGCAACAAGTAAGATCAGTAGAACTAAAAGGATCAACAAGAGCAATTGGATCAAGGCAAGTATAGTAAGTTGGATTTTATTTCTGTGACCATGACCCTGTGGCTAGATTGATGTTAAGTAATAAATGATAAAAATGACTTTTAGTAACTTGATGGTTTATCTGTAAGTGATAATCGGGACAATAGTGCAACCATGAGGGATATAATGGCTCTGACTTTAGTTAGGTATGAGTAATTTTTCTAGCTCGTTAGCGGTTACCCGTGTGGCGCAATTGGGGAATAGCAGACCGTGGATTCCTGTGGGTGGATCACACAGACTGACGAATGGAACCAAGCGGCCCTAACTTGTTAGATGAACCGTTGAAAGACTTCATAGTGATCCCTGCTAACCTTCCTTGGTAGTGGGTTAAGAGGCTGATCACCTCAAGCGAAAGGGTAAATCATGACTCATGGGTAAAGATGTGCAACCTCTGCAGAGTGTTTGAAAATGGTATACTAGCCGAGCTCACGGTCAGGAGCGGCCTTGGGGATTCTTGCATTAAGGGTGATGAATCTTGTGTGTTAATATGCTCATTATTTATTATTTAATGCTCTACATTATTTATGTCACATTGATCATGAGATTGTGGGATCTATACAATCTAGTTGCTATACTTGTTGAGTTCGACATGGACTCACTCTTGTTATTTCCCCCACACTTCAAGAGATGTTTTAGGCTTGTGATCAACCAGTCAGTTTGGATCCTGTAGAGAGAAGTTAATACCTGAAGTTTGGAGTTGACTATCCGCTGTTTGCTATCAAAGGTTATCTCTTTTACACTAAGTATGTTATATATTTATGCATTGTCTTTTGATATTACCCCCTTATTTGTAGCTATATGTGAGATTTGACCTCTAAGACTCACATATGGTGCATATCTTATTTTGTTCTTAAAATCGGGTATTACAAAGTGGTATCAAAGTAATGCTAACTGTAGGACGCAAGCCTAGTTTCGAACCAGATGTTTTAGCATCCTTCTATCTTGGCCTACTTGTTGCTTTCATCTTAACCTTGATAATTGCTAAAAGTTATGCTTACTTCTTGCCTAGTTCTATTATAAAACTTTGTCTCCATTCTAAATCCTCCCTTAATGTCTCTTTAGATGGATCACAACGAGGAGACCTTTGGCAAGAAGGTACAAAAGCACCCAGATATGCCAACCGTAAAAGCATTCGACAAGGAGAACTTTCTAGCCATGCAAAACAAGTAGTGGAAGGAATAACTCAGAATAATAACTCTCACAGCGCATCTCGGGACCACTGAAGAGACAAGTAGTGGAAGCTTGGAAAAATTTGAGAAACCATGGAAGTGTTGGTAGTAATACGTCAGGATATCAGGATCAATGCCACTGTTGTGAGCATTATGGTCTTCCTTGTCTTCAAAATAGGTCATCTAAAGAGGAAGTTAAGACCAATCCAAATTGTGTGACTAATGAGGATAAGAAGAGGAAGGCAAAAGCACTTGAGCCAGCATTGAGAAGTGATCAACATTCAAATCCTAAGTTGTCACATTTAGCTCCGAATTCCTGTCAAGAAAATCAAAACCTTGGAGATGAACAAACTCCCCAAGTTAACCCCACTGCTCATGAGGTGTGCAAAAATGGGTGGACACTTATAAAGAGTTTCAACCTCAAAGGGTCAAGCAACGTAGAAAGAAATCTAACCAGACATAGATAAAACATCAGAGTCAGCAAGTTGATAACACACCGAGCAACACTTTAGTGGAAAATCACATCACAAAGGATCTAGCTAAGAGAAGGTGTTATCACTGCTGACAAGAAGGACATTATGTAAGCTCTTGTCCAAAAAAGAATCAACAGATGCATCATGAGAGTAGCCACACCGAGTCTAAGATTTAGGAGTTTGTGCCCCCTTGTGTAATAAAAACGCTAGTAGCGTAAGTTGAGTTTGTGTGTCTTGTGAACCTAAAATGCTTAATTGGTTGTTATTATTTTTATGCTTGATTTGGATCTTTGTAATGATTGCAATGATCTTGTGGGATTTCTTTACAATTTCATTTAGTTTATAGGCTTAAGGCATAAGGAGTAATGAAATAAGTAGTTGGGTTTGATTATATCATGTTTCTATCTCTTGCTGATTTATTGAGCAGTCTGCAATAATTCTGGTGTATCTCAAGTTCTGATCGTGCAAAGTTCATCAAATTTCTGTGGGAACAACTACACTTCAAGATCTTTCTCTGACCGCAAGAATGACCCTTATAGCTATTATGGTTTGGAAGTTACAAAAATCACAAGATGATACATATGTGCTGTCAAGAATCTGGACCAGTTTGGGTTGCCTACTGTTTTAGACAAATATAGCTATAGAATTTGGAAAAGTGTTCTATAGAAAAGCTAAGCTTTCCAACAGTATAAGCTAGAACTTATTCGGATAAGTAGAACCTGAGATATGATATTTACACCTGGATGTTTCTGTTCTGTTTCAAAGTCTGTACAGTTTTGGTATTTCCTATATTCAGTCAAATTAACATCAGAATCTGGGAAAAAGTTGTATACAAAAGTTGTAGAGGATTTTATAAGCTTTTCAACAATATGAGGACGATCATCATATGATTTCTGTAGCTCGAGATATTACTGGTACAATTTACTGCATTCGTGCTGAGACATTGTCAGAATGGATATTATGTTTGGTTATTTTACCTAAACTTAAAGACAGAACCTGTCGGCGTCTATACCTGTCGTCTAGACACTAACGAGTATAAGTCTGCGTGTCTCCCTAACCCGGATGGTGATGCAAGTGGAACATAGAGAATTTATACTTGTTCGGGCTAAGGATGCCCTACGTCGAGTGTGAGATCGGGGGTCTGTATTTCCTTGCACCCAAAGATGCTTGTAGTAGGGGTGTACAAGCAGGTCACGAGAGAGGGCTAAGTCCCAGGTCTCGACTTTGTGTGATGGACAGAGCGCCTCTTGCTACTCTGGCGTGCGTGTGGTCTTACTTAGAGTTCTAGTGTTGTGTGTTTCGTAAGTTTTTCTTGCATGTGTGCCCTGGCTCCCCTTTTATAGTCATAAGGGGACACAGGGTTTTTACATGTGTTGACCGGTGATCTACTTCTGGTGAATGGTAAAGCCACAGTCCTGACCCCGTAGAAGCTTGCCCATCCCGTCCTTTGGGCATGCCTGACAGCATGGTTGCTCCTGTGGAGGGTTGCCGAGCCCTATTGAGGTCGTGGGGGTCGGGTCGGTGATACTGCTGCATGTCCTGCAATAGTAGGAAAAGACAGCCAAAGTGACACTGGTTAATCTCCCCATGCCTCTTATACTGTGAGGTGGTACTCCACAGTGAAAGAGGTAAGGCTGCACAGTGAAAGAGGTAAGGCTACAGTGGCCGGGGTGGTTAGAACAGTTGCTGCCATGCCCTGCCGCAGTATGGGGATCACAGCGCATGTCATGTCGAGGGTATGGTCATCGTGCATTGGAAGCCTGGCTCCGACATGGGGGCTCGGGCGAGGCAGTGTTGGCGCCCGAGCCCAAGAGGGATTGGGCGAGGCAGAACTTGCGCCCGAGGCCAAGGGGTCGGGCGAGACGGAACCCACGCCCGAGCCCTAGTGATCTTGGGTGATCTGCCTTTTCCCTTTTTTGTGATTTTTATTTCTCTGATTTGGGTATCCCTTTTTATGGTACCCAACAGTAGCCCTCGAGCCTTTGGAGGGGTGAAGTCACCCCTCCAGAGGTTCTCTCTTAAGGGACAATTTTTGTTGACTTGGAGCTTCTTATTTCCTTGGGGGGTGCACGCGAGCGCACCCGCCGGGTGTAGCCCCCAAGCCTTTTGGAGGAATGGTGTTATTCCTTCAAAGGCTTTTACCCCTGAATGTTGTAGTCGGGAGTATTCAAAGGATAGGTTATGTGTTCTTTACACGCAGTGCCTGTTCCCTTTATGCGGGGAAGCCCCCGAGCCCTTTCCCCACGAGGGTCGATCAGGTTCTTTCCCGTCTTGTCGTTACGTCCCTCATTCATCCTTTCGCTCAGAGGAGGGGTGGGTGGCACCGTACTACCCTCGTTGGGCGAGTATCGACGTTCCCCGAGAGCAGCAAGCGGGTAAATCCAAGCGGATGCCCGAGTCCCATTCGATAGGGGTCGGCTGGTGGCCCTATGGGCATATCTCAAAAATACCAGAGGGCAGTCACGGTGGATGTCAGAACCGTTCGATAGGTTTCGAGGGCTCGGTGCCTCCCTCGATGGGATCCCACTCACGTGACACCCGCATGGGTCTTGGATACGATTGGTAAGGATGCGCCGATCCCCTGGGGGGCTCGGGCCATGGCTTCTATTATGCTCATCCTTAGTCATCCCTTGCTCGGTCATCTTGAGGCGACTGTTCGAACCCACTTAGTGGGTTAGTCTCGCAACCTCTGGAACGTAGGTGGCCGTGGCCTGGGGATTTTTTACCTTAAGAGGTCTCGGCCCGGTTGCAGCAGGGGCGTCGGGCGAGACAGAGCTTGTCCTGGAAAGAACTGCCTTGTTGCTTGGCTCGGGCATAGCAGGGGGTCGAGCGCCGCTTGCCCTACAAGGAACCGCCCTGACATAACTTTTTAGGGCGCCCCTTTTGAGGTGACTCGCGTGGGGAGTCAGAATAGCCATGCTGTCATGCCTAAGGCGGATGTGACATTTTGCCTGCGAAATTAATGCGCGCGCGGGCGCAGAGGGCGTGAGAATCGGGAGAACTGGGCACTTTGATTTTTTTCACCTGATCAGTGAGATGGGGGCGGTTGCTCTTTTCGTCGTTGATCTTATGCGTGGTAGGTGAAGCCACGGCGCGCTCCTTCTATAAAAGCAGCTGCGGGGGTCCTGTTCCCTTTCTACCTGCCCTTGCCCCCAAAACGCTCTTGCCTTCTAATTCCTCTGCCACCGCCTTCTTGACACTATCCCACAAGCATCCTCCTTCGCCCGTAGCCATGACCGGTGACGACGCTTGGTACCCCTGCAACACAACTAGGGTGGCGCTGGAGCCGCGTGTGAAGGGAGGACTCCACCGCCCTATCACGGATGAGGGGTCGCCGGAGTGGATTGTTCCCCCGGTGAGCGACAGGGAGCCAAACCCGCCTCTGGGCTATGTGGTTTGCTTCCTGTCTTTCCTGGAGCAGGGGTTTGGAGCACCCGCCGGCCGGCTCATCCGGGCCATTCTTCATCACTATGGGGTGGAGCTGCACAACCTCAACCCTAACTCCGTGATGTAGGCGGTCGTCTTCGCCACGGTGTGTGAGGGGTTCCTGGGGGTCCCTTCCCACTGGAACCTCTAGCTTCACCTTTTCAAGGTGGAGATGTCCTCCCGCAATGAGGGAGGGGAGAGGAGACCTCTCCGGGCCGGCGGTTGCACGCTGTAGCTCCGCCAGTCACGCTCCCATCTGTATATCCGGAGCAACATGCTCACATCGAACCGGGGATGGCAGAATGGGTGGTTCTACCTTCGGAATGATGGTGGATTGCTCCCGAAGTACTCCGGTAAGATGGTGGTCGAGTCCCCTGAGAAGTGGGGGTGGGGCGCCCCTGTGGAGGAGCAGAGGAGCCTCGGCGCCCTTCTCGAGGGCCTCGAGAAGCTTCGCCGTGCCGGGGTTACCGCGGCGACGGTGGTGGTGGCCTTCCACAAGCGGAGCCTGCTGCCGCTAGCGTAGCGGAATGTGTTTATGTGGGAGATGACCTGGGAGACCCCCTAGGTCGGGGCGCGGATGCTGCAGACGCCAGTGCCTGCATCGGAGATAACCACCCGGGTCTCGAGGACTACGCACTCGGACCTGAAGGATTCTCGGGTGGTGCCGATGCGCCCCGAGAAAGGTTATATTTCTCTGGTAAGATGCTGCTTCTTTCTCCAGTCGTGCGTTCGTTTCCCTTCTCCCTCCCTTCAGCTTTGATTGTTATCTGTTTGCAGGGAATGGGGATCGTCAAGGACTCCCTGCCCCTAGTCTCGGAGGACAAGGAGCTCCGGGCCAAGGATCGGGCTCGTAATGAGGAGGAGAAGAAGGCCAAGGAGGCGAAGAAGACGAAGATAGCGAGGAAGGCGCAGCGCCGCGAGACCGCCAATAAGAACCGCCGTGAGGCTGAGAAGGCGGGGCTCCCCATGCCCGAGTCTCCCGAGACTTCGGTCTCGGAGATAGAGGGCGAGGGGGACACGCACTGGCTCAATGAGCTGGCGGACGAGGAGGAGGAGGATGAAGTGATCCCCCCTGTCGGCGAGGGGATCATAATCCTAGAGGGGTCGAGGGCCCGAGGGGGGTCGGAGGCCCCCGAGGGGTCTCAAGAACCGGGGGGCGAGAGGATCACCCCCTATATTATTGTAGATGATGAAGAAGACGGAGCCCCACAAGAGGGCTCTGTCCCCCCGGGTTCCCAAGAGGGGGAAAGGGCGCCGGGCGGCGGCTCCGAGATGCTCCCGCAGCCGGTGGCGCTGGAGGCCCCAATTGAGCCTCGCCCAGCAGCAGGGGCAGGGGTAGAAGGCTCGGCGGAGGTGCCGCGGGCCGAGACCACCGCTGAAGCCCCCGCGCCAACCGCAGGGGAGACGGGGATCCACCCGACGACCCCGGGCGCTGCCGGAGGCGCCCAGGGAGCTCGAAGCTCCCAGAAGAGTGCTGCCCCCCCAGCAAGGTATGTACCGATTTTTTGATCTTTTCTTCTATTTTTTTGTTTTTCTCTTTCTTCTAATTTACGTTGTCTCATTCCCCATCAGCCGGAAGCACAAAGTGGCTCCACTAGGACTTGCTCCCCTGAAGGCCACCCTTGAGCCGCGAAGAGGGCGAGCTCTCCCACGAGGAAGGGGGCAGGAGGCGAGGCAGAAGACGCCAGATCCCCCAACGAAGGAGGCGGGGACGCCGAGGCCCCAAGAGCCGGAGGGAACAGTTCTAGCCCTCGGGCCTATTCCCCCTTTGGGGGACGCCAGCCAGGAGGGTCAGGGTCAGCCTGAACAGGCCGAGGAGGGCCGAGCCGAGGTGGCGCTTACCGCGGTGCCTCCCGAGAGGACCCACGAGAAAGGGCCGGCCCGACCCGAGGCCCCTACAAGGGAGGGAGGAGGGAGCATGGCCTGGGGCCAGAGTCCCGTGGTCTGGCCCAACCATGACGATCCAGAGGGGAGGGCTAGGTTCGTGCTGGACGACCCGTCGCAGGCCTACCTCTGGTGGGGCCTTGAGGAGTGCGGGCGCGCCAGTGTCGAGGCGATTAACCGGGAGTCCGAGCTCGTGAGCCGGGACATGTTTAAGTTCGCCCAGGTAAGGTCTTCGTCCCTCTTGGTGAAGTGTTTTACATCTTTGGGTTAGTTCCTTGCATAACGTTTGAATTTGCAGGCGCTCCAAGCCACATCTTTGGATAAGTCGATGTTCCTCCACGGGGAACGAGACGCCTGGGCGGCCTGCGACGATGAGAAGGCTGCGCGGGAGGCGGCCGAGGGGGAGCTCATGAAGGAATGCGAGGTTTCTGCCGAGCTTCGGCTGAAGTGCTTGGCTCTCACGACCGAGTCTCGAGAAGACCGAGAAAAGGTTGGTCCCTTAGAAAAAAGGTTTAGCGACCTTACCCTGGAGTCCCAAGAGCAGAGGGCCGCCGCCGAGAGGTATAGGGGCGAAGTCGCTCGGTTGGAAGCTTTGCTTGCCGAGAAAGACCTCGTCCTTAACCAAGCTCAGGCGGACCTCTCAGCGGCTCAGGGCAAGGTGGCCCACTGGCATCGGAGCTCGGCGGAGAATGGGAAGCGGGCAGAAGGTAAGAACTGAGTGTTCTACCTTAGCTTTTTTTAGCATTTGGATTTATTTTCCTGACTTTTGTCTTCTCGTTCTATTTTTCAATCAGAGCTGGAGAAGAAGGTGGCTGAGGCTGCCTCTGCTGCCGATGCCATGCTGAAGTCCCTAAATGCCAAGGTGGCGGACCGCTCGGCTCTGGATGTGTTGATGTAAAAGCTGATCTGCAAACACAAAGGGCTAATACCCGATTCAAACGTTAAGGCATGCCAGCCGATTTGACCTTACTATCGGCAAAGGTGATAACTCGAATACTTTGATCCTGACAACAGCGATGTGCTCGGATGTCACGGCCAAGAGGTATTCACGCGGAACTCGAGAATACGCCGAGCTTAAGTCGACGAACTCCTAAGAACTCGTAGTGAAAAAGGAAAATATGATGAAGTCGTCAAAAAGTAGATGTTGGAATATGAGTAAAAACTTGTGTTTGATTGATTGATAGATATCTCATTACAAAGTCCTAGGGTCTACATTTATACCCTGCTCAAAGAGCTACAATCAGACATGACTAGAACTCGAATTCCAAATTAAACAGAATCCGTATACAAAACGATTTAAATAACTAAGGAAAACACAAAACTATCCCCTTGTAACCGACCAGGACACCGTCACGTGTCAATCGGCAACTCCCGCGGAGCCATCGGCAATCCTCCTGCTATTGCCATCAGCAAACATTGATACTGGTCATCGGTTAGGAACGCGCCACCACTCCTGGGCTTAGCCATATTCAATCGTCCCTTCATCGGCAACTCTTTTTGCAGTCTAGTTACCGTTGCTCCTCCTGCTGACTTGTACTCTATTTGCCTCATGCACGTGTCCAAAAAACGGTGTCAACACATGCCCCCTAGTTTCGGAGCATGAATTCCTGAATGCTCCAAAATTCTCTCCATTAATGACGCCTTTCTGCAGTTAATTCTCCCAATTTGGCAGCTGACCATTAAAGCCGAGCAACCATGACCTGATTCTTTCGCAGATCCCTCGAATTTCTCAACCTCCCAAACTGGACATCTCCACTTTATTCGCCCATCGGTAATATTACCGTTGGAGGAAGCTGGCGATGGACCGACCAGGAAATCCCGCACAGTGAAATATCTCTAGATCATGACCGCTTCCTGTCAAATCGCCTGCACAATCCCTTGATTACCGTGCGAACAGTTACCATATCTACCTGAGTATCCTCAGATTTCACAGATACGGCGACGAGATAAGTCAGATTTGCCCTTGCCCGTTTTGTCCTATAAATAGTTCCTTCTCGGGTACTCCTTCTCCATCGCATCATTCTACAGCCCCAACTCTGCTTTCCTAGTGGCAGCACTTTTCAAGAGCCCCAAGAACTCCAACGAAGGCCTTTCTCCACCAACCCCAAAGTCTTCGATCATCTTCCCTGCGAGGAGATGGCCATCAACTTTGCTGTTCCTGAGGTCAGTTCATGACCCCATCTCTCCTGTATTTTCACTACACTCCTGTTCATTCGCAATTCATCTTACTGAGTACCTTTTTCTTTTTTCTTTCACTCTTCTTTTACCCCCAAAAACCTCTAGGATCTATCCAATAGAATCGTCATCCCTACTGATCAACTACACCTCCAATGTCTCGGTCCGCTAGGGAACCCAGATCCTACCGATCTGATCAACGCAGAGACAAACAGAATCCCCTTTAGAGCCGAGAACTTCTCTCTAGATCTGTGGAAAGCCGCCTTCCATTCCTGGCCCAGTCCTACCAAGGGATGGAAGGATTGGTCCTTGAGAGTCAGCCATTCAAATGAAGTTCAGTGGGGTGAGCGAAAACTGGATCAATGCATCAGGTTGTCCCTTGCCGATATGCATAGGAATGAGTCACTGCTGATTGCTGCATCATATTTCTGGTCAGACACACTTAATGCCTTTGTTTTCGGCCATGGCCCTGCTTCTCCCACTCTTGCCGATGTGCTTATGCTCACTGGCTTAGATGTATCCACTGCCGATAGTAGTCACATATTTGACACCACACCCAGTGCTAAAGTGCAAACCCGCTCTATCGGCGGCTGGTCTGGGTACATTCAGAAGTACCGTAGAACAGGGCCTGTCAACACAAAGGAACAAACCACCTTTCTGAACATGTGGTTAGACAAATTTGTATTCTGCGGTCGATCAGCAGGACCAACCTCTGTCTACCTATCAGCAATAGAGAGATTAGCTAATGGTGGCCGATTTCCCCTCGGTCGATACTTGCTTGGCTCGGCTTACCACCTCCTCCATCAAGTAGCCAGGAAACTCCTGCTCGGCCAACCCATCAGCAATTTAGGGGGTCCCTGGTGGTTCATCAATATGTGGCTTAGCCTCCACATGCACGAGCGTCTTGAGTTTGACCTCTTCGCACAACACTTCCCCAGGGACATAGCCGAGAATTATGAACTGGATGACGAAGAATTGGCAACTCGTCCTCCTCTAAACTTTGGTGAGGCTGCCATAGTTTTGCCTGGCACAGGCGGTAACGCAGACCAGGTCAGCCGATTCTTTCAGACTCTATACGAGGACCTGACCAGAGAACAGCGAGCATGGATGCCTTATGAAGATCCGGACACCAGATTTCCTTTGGTCTTCCATCCGTTCAATGATGCTCTCAACAAGGATCACGATGTGATGATGGCAATCATCACCCCAAGAGCCATACTGGTAAACTTCTTGGGTAGTGGGAAAGCTTCCAACCAGACCTATGAATTCTACAACCCATCGGCACTAGCCCGTCAACTAGCTTTCGATCAGCTGCCGATTGCACTTTGTTATGCCGATGTGGTAAAACCCAGGGTAAGCATCACTAGTCTTCTCGAGTGGACCAGAATAGCTCAACTGCCACCAAATGCCGATACAGATGCCGATTTATCAGATTGGATCCCGGCCCTCTTCATCACTCAGCCATGCAAACAATGGTGGGAAGAATGGAAAGAGCACCTGTTCTACAAATTGGCTCTTACATACCATGGCATGATTGACCCTCAATACAAAATCCCTGATAACACTGTAAGTATTTTTAAACTGATGTTTCAATCCTCCTACTTTTTCTTCCATCGGTAACTCACCTTCTGTGTTATATTACAGGTTGATAACACACCACCATCGGTCAGCAGGAGTGGTAAGCCGATTGAGCTTTTTCCATCAGGTCCGATCTCTTCGATCGGCAACAATGCTCCCACCTTGGCTGCTATAATGCATCGGGGTGTATGTCTCAAGAAAGTGACCACCAAGCGGACAAAGGCATCTCCATCGGTAGCTGCCTCTACTTTAGCGCAGGCCTTCAAGGTAAAATTTCGAATTCTTATATTCACGCTGATTTCATTCTTCTACTTATCATACTTGTACTCACAAACTCCTTATTGTCATACCAGCATACCAGTACATCAGCAAGGACCAAAAGCACAAGTGCCGATGCCCCCCAGTCCAGTCAGCCGAAGAGAAAAGGTGCCAAGAGTACCAGATCACAAGCAAAGCGCCAAAGAATAGCAACGCCTTCTCCTCCCCCAGTATCTCCAATCCTAGAATTCCTTCTCCTCCTCAGCCACAAGGAGAACCTCAAGTGGAAGAGTTCCAACCAGAAGAACCTCAGCCAGAAGAAATATCGGCTGATGTACACGAGCTGACCGCCGATCCAGCAAGTCTAATCATAGCATCGGTAGTCTCGTCGGTCCAAACGAGTATTGTACCCCCTCAAGGTAACATATTTTTCATTTACTACTGATGAACCTGTTTTTCCACTTTATTAACCACTTCGGTCAATCTTTTAGCTGACATAGTTTCATCGGCAATCTTAGCCGATCAGCCCGTGGTTCCATCAGTGTCAACCAGTTAGAGGCGAGAGATGGCCGTGAAGCAAGTAAGTTACCCAATCTCTATCTATATTGTCTATCAATGCTTGATCATAGAATAACTTATTTTATTTTCTTTTCAGGAGCTTGTTCTCCTTTGCCATCGATATCTCTGAGGATTAAGGCAAGGAGGCAAGTTCTTCTCGAGCAGTTGGAATCACATCAGCAGAAATCAGGGTAAAGTTAGAAGAATTATCGGCCCTCCTTCATCAAGACACAGCCCAATTGGTCGATGACTCCGATCCGGCCAAGGCTCTGTTCAAGACCCTAAGAGGCCAAATCCCCACCGATGCCGAAGAAATTATTTTTCAAGCTGCACACCTAGAGAGCCGTCAGCTGCAGTATCAAAAGGCCGCCCAGCGTCTTGCCGATAGAGCCGCTCACGCTCAGCTCTCTGAGGAGATGATGAAAGTAAAGCTCCTTACCGATGAGAAACACAAGAGCGTCGGCATTCTGACATCCTCAGGAGATGCACTAAAGCAAAAGATTTCTGATCTATCGGCGAGAAGGGAAACCCTGTTGGCAGAACTCAAACAGGTAGAAGAAGCCTTGTCTCAAGCCCAACAAGAAGAAAGCCAACTGCCTAAAACGATCAATCTTCTTGAACAAGAGCGAAATATCTAAGCCCGCAAAGCACTGCTGATGAAGAAGAAGCTGAAACCAGTGGAAGGTTCTGCCGATGATGACGTGAAGTTAATAGAAGAAGCCAACCAGATCCGTCTGCGTGCCATATCGACGATCCAGGCGCTGTTGAACATGTGAACTCTTCAACGGCGACATACCCTACTCTCTTCTTTCCAACCCTCCTGATATTTTAGTCTAGCCGATAGGACTGTTATCGGCACCTTTTAAAACACTGAGTTTAGCTCCAGACACACTTTGATCTAGCCGATAGGAATGTTATCAGCATTTTAAACTCTTATGCATCAACCCATATGCTTGGGTGATATTTCTTTAAATATTTGTCATTCAATGCTCTAGGAAATTCAACTCCTTCGAGAGTTTCTAAGATATAGGCATTGCCAGGAGCAGACCGATTTACCCGATAGGGACCTTCCCAATTGGGAGACCACTTCCCAAATTTTGAACTTTTAGTCCCGATCGGTAAAATTAATTTCCATACTAAGTCTCCATCGGCAAACTCCTTAGCTTTTACCTTCTTATCATACCATCTGGCAACTCTTTTCTTATTCTCTTCTATACTCATCAAAGCTCTTAGCCGATGCCCTGCTAGATCATCCAACTCGTCTGTCATCAAAGTAGCATAATCATCGACAGCCAATTTATCTTGAAAAGACATTCGCCTAGACCCAGTCTTAATTTTCCCAAGGTAACACTGCATCATGCCCATACACCAACTGATAAGGTGAAACTTTGGTCGACCCATGACAAGCCATCTGATACGACCATAAAGCTTCGTTTAACAATGTATGCCACCTCCTAGGATTTTCTTCAATCTCCTGTTTAATAAGCCTGATAATTCCTTTATTAGATGCCTCGGCTTGCCCATTAGCTTGAGCATAATAAGGAGAATAATTTAATACTTTAATTCCCATACCGACTGCAAATTCATCAAACTCCCCTGATGTAAACATAATACCCTGATCGGTAGTAATTGTTTGAGGAATTCCAAATCGGTAAATAATATGTTCTTTCACGAAATCAATCATATTGGCCGATGTAACTTTCTTCAAAGGAATAGCTTCAACCCACTTGGTAAAATAATCGGCGGCAAGCAAGATGAATTTATGTCCTTTGCTGGATGGCAGATAAATCTAGCCGATCAAATCAATTGCCCATCCTTGGAATGGCCAAGGTTTGATGATAGGATTCATGGCCGATGCAGGTGCTCTTTGAACATTGCCAAATTTCTAACATCCTTGATACCCCTTGAAATATTTAAAGCAATCTTCAAGTATGGTCCGCCAATAATACCCATTCCTTCTAATCATCCACTTCATCTTAAAAGCCAACTGATGTGCTCCACATACTCCTTCATGGATTTCTCCCATTAAACATTTAGCCTCATCATCACCTAAGCACCTAAGAAGAATCCCATCAATAGTCCGATAATATAACTCATCCTCAAGGAGCACATACTTGGTAGCTTGAAACCGAACACGTCTCTCAACTTTCTTGGACGGATCCTTTAAAAAATCAATGATTTCTTTTCTCCAATCATCGGCACCGATTGCCGATATTGCGTTTAACATGGGTTGATATCCCGAGGCATGCTGAGCTAACCGATTGGCCTCTTCATTATGCAACCGAGGAACATGCTCTTACCGAAAATCTTTGAATTCCTTTAATAATTGCATACTCCTTTCGTGATATGTTATCAGGACTTCGCTTCGGCACTCATAGCTTCCAGCCAATTGATTTATAACCAGCATAGAATCCCTGAAGACCTCAACAGCATCAGCACGAACTTCTCTCAATAATTCCAACCCTTTTATCAAAGCTTGATATTCGGCTTGATTATTTGTTGATGTGGCAATAATCGGCAAGGAGAACTCATATTTCCTTCCCCGAGGGGAAATTAGCACTATGCCGATTCCTGCCCCCCGGTCATATGTGGATCCATCAAAGAAGAGCGTCCAAGGCATAATTTCCAAAGTCTCCACTGTACCGTAATGTCGAGTTACAAAATCAGTCATAATCTGTCCCTTAACTGCTTTAGCTGATTCGTAACACAAATCGAATTCCAACAGTGCCAAAATCCACTTACCGATTCTACCACTCATGATCGGCATAGATAGCATGTATCAGACCACATCATCTTTGCAAACAACAGTGCATTCGGCCGATAGTAAATAGTGCCTCAACTTAATACATGAGAAATACAGGCATAAACATAACTTTTCAATGGCCGAATACCTAGTCTCAGCATCAATCAACCTTCTACTTAAATAGTAAATTACACGCTCCTTCCCTTCAAATTCTTGAATCAAAGCCGAACCGATGACCATCCCATCGGTAGATAAATACAATTTGAAGGGCTTTCCTTGCTGAGGTGGAATCAGAACTGGAGGATTTACCAAATAATTCTTGATTTCATCTAAGGCCAACTGTTGCTCTTTCCCCCATATGAACTCTTGATCGGCTTTCAATTTAAGCAAAGGACTAAAAGCATGAATTTTACCAGACAAATTAGATATAAACCTTCTGATAAAATTTACCTTGCCGATCAAGGACTGGAGCTCAGTTTTGTTGGTAGGAGCAACTATTTTGTTGATAGCATCAATGGATCTTCTGCTAATCTTAATCCCTCTTTGATGCACCATGAAACCAAGGAATTGCCCTGCCGATACACCAAATGCACACTTGTTGCGATTCATCTTTAAACCATGCTTCCTTGTGCATTCCAACACTTTTCGCAAATCGGCAAGATGTCTTGCAAAATCCCCAGACTTGACCACCACATCATCAATGTAAATTTCCACTAGCTTGCCGATGAACTCATGAAAGATAAAATTCATGGCCCTCTGACAAGTAGCACCAGCATTTTTCAAACCAAAGGTCATGACTATCCATTCAAACAATCCAACATGACCAGGACACCTAAATATTGTCTTCGGAATATCTTCTTCAGCCATGAATATTTGATTGTATCCTGCATTGCCATCCATAAAGCTGATGATCCGATGCCCAGCCGCAGCATCAACTAGCAAATCGGCAACCGGCATTGGGTAGCCATCCATCGGTGTAGCCTTATTGAGATTCCTGAAATCAATGCAAACCCGAAGCTTTCTATTTTTCTTATAAAAGGGACCAACATTGGAAATCCACTCGGCATACCGACACTGCCGAACAAATTTAGCTTCAATAAGTTTGGTTATTTTGGCCTTAATATCAGGAAGGATATTAGGATTACATGGGCGAGCTGGCTGCTGATGTGGCCGAAATCCAGACTTGATAGGCAACCGATGTTCGACAATTGATCGGTCTAAACCAGGCATCTCAGTATAATCCCAAGCAAAGCAATCTTTATATTCCTTCAACAAATCGGTTAACTGTTGCTTACACTCAGAATTCAACTTAGCACTAATAAAAGTAGGCCTAGGTTTATCACCACTACCTATATCTACTTCTACTAAATCATCGGCCGATGTGAATCCCTGGCCTAATTTTCCATCATCGGCGAACATATCCATTAAAACTCCTCATCAAAACCGACTGCTTGGATCGGTGGAATCTCATAATCGGCAACTTTGAGGAATTCTTTCTCCCAACTCTCTCCCGAGATGCACCTAGTTCTTTCATAGGTGGCTGCCTCTGTCGATGCAATAACATAGGAAGAATCTCCTAGGACAATCTCAATCTTGTCACCTACCCACTGGACCAAGCATTGGTGCATGGTTGATGGAATGCAACAATTGGCATGAATCCAGTCGCTCCATAACAGCAGATTATAGGCACCTTTTCCACTGATCACGAAGAAAGTTGTCGGCAAGGTTTTGCTGCCGATGGTTAACTCAACACAGATGGCTCCCTTGACCGGAGACACATTCCCCTCAAAGTCCTTCAGCATAATATCAGTCTTGGTCAAATCTTGATCCCCTTTTCCAAGCTTCCGATAGACTTCATATGGCATGATGTTGATAGCAGCTCCACCATCAATCAATATCTTGGTCATCGGCTGACCATCAACCCTTCCTTTGATAAATAAAGCTTTAAGATGCTGCCTCTCATTGTCGGCAGGCTTTTCAAAGATAGCTGCCATTGGATCTAGAGCCAACTGAGCTATCTGGTCAGAAAACTCCAACTCCTCATCATCGTCGTACGGCGCAAGGAATTCCATCGGCAACATAAATACCATGTTAACATCTGTCGATGGCCCTTTCCCCTTAGGATCTGATTGTTACTGATCCCCAGATTGGCCAGAGTTCTCGCCCTTGCTTAACTCTTCTCGTCTTTCGTGCTGCAGTCTCCTCTTCTGTTTCTTAGTCAACCCCTCTGGACACCATGGGAGAAGGGGTGACTGCCTTGCCAATGGACGACGATATTCCCTTGACTCCATCCGATGTGTATTGGTGTCCCTACAAAATATGAACTCATCAGAAACTCGTGCGTTAGCCATCTCCTCAAGCTTGTAACACCCTAGGTGTTAAGCATGCACTTAGTCTTGCCAAAGCAATGTATAAGCATTCTCATCAAGCATAGCATCACATGAGCATGTCATTCATCCAAAATGTGATTTATGTGCTTTATTCCATGTGATTTAAATATGTTAAAAATATGATGCTTGCTTCTAAAATTGTGGAATATTCAAACTAGGTTGAATTGTGTGCAACAAGATTTAAGAATATTTTTGTACAATTTTTGGAGCCATAGAATTTGAGAAATGGAATTTATACAAAAATCCCCAAAATGAATTTATTTGAAAACCTAGAACTAGTTTTAATTTGTAATTCAAATTCTATTTGGAATTTGGTCTTGCTTATTAAAACAAAGTTGTAGGGTTTTTGTTTTGGAACAACTTTGCTTTTGGGGGAAAAAGGTGGAAATGATTTTTAAATGGTCCAAATGAATTTAGAAAGAGTTTGAGAAAAGAAATTCAAAAAAAATGGAAAAGGGGACAGGCGCTGCTGGGCCAACCCCGCCTCCCTTTTGGCCCAGCCAGCAGCCCGGCCTGCCTCCCCCTCCCCCTCTCTCTCCCGCGCGCGGCGCCCGCCTCGCCCCATCCAGCGACGGCCACGTGGCGGCCGTACGTCGGCGTTGGGCGCGCCGCGGCCGGCCTCCTCCACCCCCCTGGTCGGGACGCCGACCCGCGCCCCCAGAACCCTCCCTCCATTCTGTCGCCCGCGCCTCACCCTCCTCCCTCCGTTCGCGCAGCGCAGCAACAGCAGTTCCGCCACGCGCCATTGCCGGAGAAAGCCCCGCCGCTCGCCGCCGACCGCACCAGAGCTTCAAGCTCACCGCCGAGAGCACCAGCGCACTCGTCGTCGCTGCGGTAAGCCCCTGCGTGCGCTCTACTGAGGTGAGAAGCAGCCCTGCGCCGTGAATCGCTCGCCAGAGTTGCTCCGAGCTCGCCAGAGTGCTCCGCCGCGACGGATCTTGCTGTTTCCTGCCCCTTGTCGCTCGTTCTTTGGTGCGCTAGGTCGGTCGTGAGGTAAGGAAGATCGTAGGGTTGTTTGCGCGCGCTCTACCGCACCGGAGTGGCCTGGCCATGGCGAGCAGCGCCGCCGTGCCGCCATGCACGCTCGTCGGAGGTGCTCTGATCGTCCTCCAGCCAATCTGAGGGTACCCCTGGATGCGCCTCGCTGCAGGGAGCACGCTGGTGCTCACCCCGTGGCCGGAGACCTCGCCGTCGGCGAGAGCCGGCCGGCCGAAGCTTGGCCGGTGTGTTGCATGGCTGACCCGTGGGGTCACGGCCCTGGATCCCACCTGTCAGTGCCTCTGCGGGTGTGGATCTGGGTGAGTTTAGCTTTTTGCGTCGGTTTTCTTAAATAAAAGTTTTCCAGAAATTGATTTACAACTTGTAAAATCCATATCTTGAGTTCTACAGCTCCAAATATGGTGAAATAAATTTTGGTGTGCTCTCTATTTTCAGATCTACAGTTTGATGTAATTGCATGTCATGTTTGAACACTTTTTCTGGACAGAAATAATTAATCCATGTTTTTGCTGGATTTGGAAAATGTATAGTAATTAAAATATGACTCAGAAAAATGTGAAACTTGTTTCGTTGGCTTTGCATGTATGTTTAATCACTGGGAAAATGTTGTTACACATTATTTGGTGTATAAATGAATTTATAGCGATTTAAAATGCTTGCATGGCAGTGGTTTATGATTTTTAATAAAAGTTTGGATCATGCAATTAATCTGGGAATTTTTGTGGGTGTTTCTTATGATATTAGACAAATTATAAAAATATGAAATCTGTTGTTTGACACTTATACTACAGTAGAGTAATTGTACTTGCCTTTCATTAATTAATCTTGTGATTTTTGTAGCTCAAAATAAGTATCCAAAAATTATGAAAAATTTATAGTAGAATTTATGCTTGACTGATAGTCTCCTATAATTTTTGTAGAATTTATTGACAAACAGAACTGCATGCAAATTTTGAGGGGTCTAAAAATGAATAAAGAAACTATGAATTGTGATGTATGGGTTAAATAGAATAAAAAGAGGTTTGGTGTATCTTTGAAGCATCATGTGAGTTGCTGGTTGCACTTGAAGGCAATTTGTAGAAGAGAATGCAATATGTGTTTAATTCCATTGCATGATTCTTGGATGATGTTGACTACCTTGTAAATGATCACATAAATCATCCATACATCATGTCATAGTCATCTGATATTCTATCGCATGAGCATTTCACCCCGGGCATCTCGCACTCCACTCATGAGCACACATACATCATACTGGCTCGTAGGAGAATGAGGTGGGACCCGAGGAGCCCGAGGAGACCCAGGAGCAGGAACCTCCGGAAGCACCGGAACCCAGAGAAGAGCTACAGGAGTGTCCGGATCACCGACCCAGCACGTTTGAGAAAGGCAAGCCCCGGAGCATTCTAAGTCTCCCTATTCTCGCTAACTTACACGATATATTATGCTTGTTTACTATACTGCATTTAAGTGATAGGAATTGCTTGATACCGTTGATGCATATGCACTCCTTGATATCACCACTCATTTATCTACCTTGTCCTATGTAGATAGGTACGGAGTCTATGCTTAGCTTGCTTAGTCCGGTAGAAGTCGGGTGATTTCCTGTCACCTACGAGATATAGGTGGATACCTGCTTGATTAAGCAGTGATTGCTTTGGGAAAAGGATAACCAAGTGTGGAATGGAAATTTTAGACCGGGCAGGGTCTTATGGTGGGTTGACTATAGTGCCCCTGCCTGTGTCAATTAAGGACCGATCGTTGACGGCCCTCTTGTCATGTTGAACGCATGCCCCACACTTAGCTGGAAGGATAAGTCGTTCCGACCGCGAAGCCTGAACACTATCCGGGCTGGGAGTCGAGCCGCCATGCGCTGTATTGGTGATGGTTGAGGAGAACGACGAGGGCGCGGCGCGCAACCTTGGTATACCTTGGATACCTCGGTCGCCGGAACGGTCCTCGGGTACTAGCTGTGCTTGCCGAACCCGCGAATTGGTCCTGGATAGTGTAATACGGTGATCTGTAGCTCACTTGATCAGTGAGTGTGGTTTGTGTGGGGAATACCTCGCCAGCTGGTTAGAAATCGATTCGAATCGCCATCGCTCCTGGACAGTGAGCACTTGACATGAGCTTCGTCCTCGTAGTAAGGACTATGGAACACTTGGGTTATAATGATGAATGGTTTCATGAATGCTATGATGAGGTACCATCATATCACTATACTTGCTTGTAATTGTGCAGGTGCAAACCTAGATAATAGGTAATACTACTTTCTACTTGAGCAAATTAAAAGAAGAAAGATTTATGTAGATTGTGTTAATAGAATCTTGCGGTTATGCAAAAAGGGTTGTCAGCTACCCCACTATATAGCCTTCATGATCCTTGAAGAGTCTTTATTTTAAAGTTTATGACGGGTAAGTCTAGCTGAGTACATTCTCGTACTCAGGGTTCTACTCCCATGTTGTTTTGCAGATGGTCAAATGTACTATGGTTATTGCATCCTCTGCCTGTACCCAGCTATGGGTGAAGACTAGACCAAGGGCAATGGTCACTCCGTCTTTTCTTTTGCTTTTGTGGGAATGACCGAAACTATGGCACTGTATCAGACTAAGTATGTGTGTGTTATTTCGAACTATGAAGCTTCCGCTACTTAAGAACTTGGTTTGTAATAATGTTTAGAACTCCGATGTATTTTATGAATGTTGTAATCTAGATGTATTTGTGGATGGCGACCGCTAAACTTATTACGGTCTTGGTTGTATGTATGATATATGGTTTGAAATCCTTTGAGATTTCATGGACTACCGGGATTATATGGGCTTAAGCTCGATGGTTTGACTATGCAAATGGTCACTATTAGGCTTAATCTCTTATAATTTGGTCGGTTCTGTTATAGCTGGCATCGAAGCAAGGTTTAGCGAGTTACTGTTCATAAGTACGTTCTAAACCAAATCTAAACCGGTTTAATAAAAGGTTTTATTAATTAATGATGATCAAGGTGTTAAACTAAGTTTTGGAAAAATATCTAGTGTGCCATGGTCATATCCTTTATGCCCAGTTAAGGACTCTAAGGTGGCTAGTGAAGTACTGACTTGGGGGTTACTGCATCATATTTCTATTTCGTCGCTCATACGGCGTGCAATCGTATGAGTACCATTCATTTGAGTGGTAATGTATGGATCAATTTTTCCTCTACGCCACGGTAAGTGGGAGCTGTGAGAGCATGATCGGATACACTGCCAGTCTAGGGGAGTGTTGTTAGGTGCTGTGTCATGCACACATATTTTCGTGTGCTTGGGAACAGTACCGCATGTTGGGAATTCCGTCCTGAGAGGCGATGCCGTCATTAGGGCGATGATGTGGGTAGTGACACGTCATATGCATGGGCGGGTGTCTGTGTATGTGGGGTGTATAGTTTTAAATTCTTGTTCTGCATGATCATACTGTGGGTGGGCTGAAATGAGTTTTCTGCAGGTACACTATCCACGTTCTCGCTTAGAACGCTAGTTACGTTATGAGAGAACGCTGTGTGCCACCGCATATACCGCTTAGTGTTAACCTTTGTTTCTAAGTTTGTGAGATCGTAAGTTCGTGCATGCATCATGTTCATTTCATATCATTTCTTACTTTCCCCCTTAATTTAATCTGTCCCAATTCTAAATAAAAGAATTAAAGATAATCCTCAACCTTACCGAAGGTATTCCCTTTGCAGCAGATGGCACGCACTAGGCTCACCGCTCGCAAGTCCACTGGTGGGCGGGCCCCTCGCCATCCGTTGGCAGCTAGGAGCTCACGACATAAGAGCAAGTTCCTGGAGGAGTTTGGGATGCCCACTTTGCTTTGGAGGGTGCTCAGTTCGATGGGGTATCCTGAAGGAAGGGAGCCTCGCTACTATTGGGATAAGGAGCCACTTGGTGATGAGACACTGGTGGGGATCGAGGCAGTTGTCCCTACCAGTGGAGGTGACCCCGCCTGGGGCGGCTGGGTGTACGAGTCCCGAGGTGCCACGCCTTTCCACGGTGCCAGCAGGGCAGCTTTCGCAGTTCTGAGGGACCTCATGGAGAGGTTTCCACAGGAGCTGGCCCACGCCTTCGCTGGGGTGTTTCCCGGG
Source organism: Sorghum bicolor (assembly GCF_000003195.3). Classification (NCBI taxonomy): domain Eukaryota; kingdom Viridiplantae; phylum Streptophyta; class Magnoliopsida; order Poales; family Poaceae; genus Sorghum; species Sorghum bicolor. Next base: position 33,835,524 of record NC_012874.2, read on the forward strand.
GGTGACCTCTACACTTCGGTGTGGGATCAGTCCGAGGTGAACGCTTTAGAGAAGAGTGCGGATGAGGACCAGCACAGTGACAGCACAGCTATGAGTGCTATGTACGCCTAGATGAAGACCTATGGAGGCCTGGAGCGATGTTTGGGTCGCCTGTCAGGGTCTCTTCTCACAGTCCAGGATGAGAAGCGCCAGCTGCAGCGTGAGTTCGACACTGAGGTTGAGAGGCTGCAGGCAGAGTTGGCCCGCGTGACCCGAGAGAGGGACCAGGCGGTCCAAAAGAACAGTGAGCTGAGCCAGGACTTGCTTGCAGTGCAAGAGCAGAGAGACAGGGTGACTACTGCTCACAGGAACTGCGAGTGCATGCTAGTCCATGTGCTTGGTCAGAGGAATGAAGCCTGGCACGAGGAGGACACTTTGAGGGCCCGACAGCTAGAGCTTGAGCAGCAACTAGCTAATGCTGAGGAGTACAACGAGAACTTGCATGAGGAGATCCACCAGCTGCATAACCAGCTCCACCCTCACCACCTGCCTGGAGCAGCTGAGCTAGACTCTGAGGACGAGATGGACGCGGATCCTAAGATAGCTGCAGCTGCTAGTGGAGATGAGGACGAGGAGGGCTCTGGCATGGACAGTGACCATAGCGAGTAGATGCTAGGGCTCTAGAGCTAGTCCTTCTTCTTTTGTTGTTGTTGTTGCATGGCATGTCTTGTACTTTTGGATCTGGGCTATGTAAAACTTTATGAGATGACGCTGAAAGTCCAGTGTATGTATGCTGGCAAGTTGGGATGTATGCGAACATTGTTGCTTGAATGTTAAGTAATCCGTTAGTGATGTTGTGCGTGGATGATGGAATGTTGTGCCTCTGTTTATTGTGCGAATTTATTCCCTCAGTAAATTCAGTACGGCATAATTCTACACATGTCTACCGTTGATGGCAACTCCTAACGATTGCTTATCATTGACGTATGCAGATGGTGCAAACACGTGGCGTGGGTAACAGCAACATGAGTCTTGGAGCAAGTCCATCCAGAGGTGGGGCTCGACGGAATGAGGACAGGGCACCATCACCGCCACCACCACCACCTCCTCCGTATACTGCGGACGTGTTTTTCGCGCAATTTCTGGGGAGTCAACGCAATATGGAACAAATGCAGCGCAATATGGAAGAAGCCCTACGTAACATAGCTGACAACACCCGTCGTGGGGATAACCAGGGCGGTCGTGAAGTCAACCAGTACAGCTCTTTCAAGGATTTCATGGATACCAAGCCACCAGTCTTCAAGGAGGCTTTGGAACCGCTCGAGGCAGATGAGTGGATCAACACTATGGAGCAGAAGTTCCGTCTTCTTCGGATGACAGAAGAACTCAAGGCTGAGTATGCAGCACACCAGTTGCAAGGACCCGCTGGAATTTGGTGGTCCCATCATCGTACTACCTACCCAGAGGGGACCCTGTTGATGCAAAACTGATCTGCAAACACAAAGGGCTAATACCCGATTCAAACGTTAAGGCGTGCCAGCCGATTTGACCTTACTATCGGCAAAGGTGATAACTCGAATACTTTAGTCCTGACAACAGCGATGCACCCGGATGTCACGGCTAAGAGGTACTCACGCGGAACTCGAGAACACGCCGAGCTTAAGTCGACGAATTCCTAAGAACTCGTAATAAAAGGAAAAAGTATGACGAAGTCGTCGAAAAGTAAATACTGGAATATGAGTAAAAACGTGTGTTTGATTGATTTCTTGATTCATTATTACAAGGCCCTAGGGTCTATATTTATACCCTGCTCAAAGAGCTACAACCAGACACGATTAGAATTCGAATTCCCAATTACACGGAATCCGTATACAAAACGATGCAAATAATTAAGGAAATAACAAAACTATCCCTCGTGACAGACCGAAACTCCTCCACATAACGACCGGCAGCTTCCGGACTCTCTCTTTGCATCATCGGCAGACCCTTTGCCATAGTCATCGGCAGACTTTCTTATCTAGCCATCGGCACCATATTACTGCCTGTGGACTTAGTTACGTTTGACTTCTCCCTCATCGGCAACCATCCTCATCGGCAACCCACTTTGTAAACATCGTACTGCCACCTTATCCTGCCATCCTAGACACGTGCCCAGAAACGGTGTCAACACATGCCCCCCAATTTCGGAGTATAAAACTATTAATGCTCCGAAATTCTCTGCAGTAATGATGCCTTTTCCCGCAATTAATGCTCCTAATCTGGTAACCGACAACCTCAATCTGAACAACTCTGATCCTATTCCTCCGCCGATTCCTCGAAATCCCCATCTTCCTGAACGGGCATTTTTCTCAGTCGTACATCGGCAACAATACCGTTACAAAGATCTGCCGATGTTCTGACCAGGATATTCGCACAAACGGTTACTTCCCCTCTATCCGCCCATCGGCAATATGACCGTTATAGAATATCGCCGATGGACCGACCAAGAGATCTCGCACAGTAAAATATCTTCAGATAATGACCGCTTCCTGTCAAATCACCTGCACAATCCCTGGATTACCGTGCGAACAGTTACCATATCCACCTGAGTACCCTCGGATTTCTCGGATGCGGCAAAGAGATAAGTCGGATTTGCCTTTGCCCATTTTGTCCTATAAATAGTTTCTTCTTGGGTACTCCTTCCCCATTACACCATTCTACTACCCAACTTTAATTTTCCAGCGGCGGCGCCACCAAAAACTCCTAAGGTCTCCGGCAAGTACCCCTCTTCTCCAACTCCGGCGCCTTCACACGCTTCCTTCGCAGCAAGATGGCCGTCGGGTTCGTCGTCCCTGAGGTCAAATCTCTACCCCGTCTTCTGTATTTTTCTTCATATCCCTGTTCACTCGCAATTCATTTTACTGAACATCTTCCTTTTCTTTCCTCTTTGTATTTCTTTTTACGCCCAAAATCACTAGGAATTGTCCAACAAAATTGTCATCCCCACCGATCAGCCACACCTTCAATGCCTCGGCCCTCTAGGGGACCCAGATCCAACTGACCTTATCAACGCAGAAACCAACAGGATCCCCTTCAGAGCCGAAAATTTTTCCTTAGATCTGTGGAAGGACACCTTCCGCTCTTGGCCCAGCCCAACTGTAGGGTGGAAAGACTGGTTCTTGAGGGTCAGCAACTCTAATGAAGTTCAGTGGGGTGAAAGGAATCTAGCCCAATGTATTAGATTGTCCATTGCCGATATGCATAGGAACGAGTCACTGCTGATAGCTGCATCCTACTTTTGGTCAGACACCCTCAATGCTTTTGCCTTTGGCCACGGCCCTGCTTCTCCTACTCTTGCCGATGTAGCCATGCTTACTGGTCTAGATATATCTTCTGCCGATAGCACCCACTTTTTTGATACTGCCCCTAGTGCCAAAGTGGAGACTCGCGCTATCGGCGGTTGGTCGGGGTACATTCAGAAGTACCGTGGGAAAGGATCTGTCACCATAAAGGAACAAACCACCTTTCTGAACATGTGGCTGGACAAGTTTGTATTCTGTGGTCGATCGGCAGGACCGACTTCTGTCTACCTATCGGCAGCAGAAAGACTGGCTAACGGTGGCCGATTCCCTCTCGGCCGATACTTGCTTGGCGCTGCTTACCACCTTCTCCATCAAGTAGCCCAGAAACTTCTGCTCGGCCAATCCATTGGCAACTTGGGAGGCCCCTGGTGGTTTGTTAACATGTGGCTCAACCTGCATCTGCACAAGCGTCTCAACTTCAACCTGTTCACACAGCGTTTCCCAAGAGATATAGCTGAAAACCATGTATTGGGTGAAGAGGAATCGGCAACACGCGCCCCCTTGAACTTTGGCGAAGCTGTCATAGTTCTGCCTGGTTCAGGGGGTAGTCCAGGTCAGATCGGCCGATTCTTCCAGATTCTGTATGAAGGTTTGACCAGAGACGAACGACCATGGTTGGCTTATGATGACCCAGACAGCATGCTCCCTCTGTCCTTCAATCCATTTGATGAAGCTCTCGATAGGGACAATGAGGTGATGATGGCAATTGTGACTCCCAGAATCATTCCAGTGAATTTCTTTGGTAGCACAAAAACCTCCCCTCAAACTTACGAATTTTACAATCCATCGGCATTAGCTCGCCAGTTAGCTTTCGGCCAGTTGCCGATTGCACTTCCTTATGCCGATGTGATAAAACCCAGAGAAACTATCAACAACCTTCTTGAGTGGACTCGAGCAGCCCAACTACCACCAAACGCCGATGTAGATGTAGATCTGTCAGAATGGGTTCCGGCTGCTTTTATCACTCAGGCATACAAGTTATGGTGGGCAGAATGGAAAGAGCATCTATTCTGCAGATCGGCACTTTCATACCGCGGCATGATTGACCCCGAATACGAAGTTCCCGATGACACTGTAAGTAACTCAAACCAACGTTTCATTTACTCAATATTACCTCCATCGGCAGCTTACCCTTGTATTCCTTTTGCAGGTTGACAATATTCCTCCATTGGTTAGCAGGAGTGGCAGGCCGATCGACTTGTTTCCATCAGGCCCAATTTCCTCAATCGGCCACAATGCTCCCACTCTAGCTTCCATCGTGCATCGGGGTGTACGCCTCAGGAAAGTCACCACCAGAAGAACCCAGACATCACCAACAGTTGCTGCTCCCACTCTTGCGCGGGCTTTCAAGGCAATTTGTCAAATCTTTTCCTTTATGCTGACTATCTTTATATCGGCTATATTTATGCTTATAAACTCTTGTTCATTATTGCAGCAAACCGGCGCATCGGCGAAAGCCAGGTGTGAGAGTACCGATGCCCCCCAGTCTAGCCAACCCAAGAGAAAGGGCACCACGGGTGCTAAGACTGGAACAAAGCGCCAGAAGGTAGCAACTCCCCCTCCTCCTCCGGTATCTCCAATTCCGGTGGAGTCTTCTCCTTCTTCTCCAGAAGCCCGGCCACAGCAAGCACCATCTCCCCCACCTATGCAGGAAGCACCACAGATAGAAGAACCCCAACAGGAAAGATCTCAAACAGAAGATACATCAGCTGACACGGGTGAACAAACAACTGGCCCGGTGGGTCCAATTATACCATCGGCAGTTCTCCCGATTCAGACAACCGCTGTCCCTCCTCCAGGTAACATACTTTAACAATATCGCTACCGATGAACTTATTCTTATTTAGTCTCATAACCCCTTTTCTCTTCTTTCAGTTGATATCGTTCCATCGGCAATCTCGGCCGATCAACCTGTAGCTCCATCGGCAATCAGGCTGGAAGAATTGTCAGCTCTCCTTCACCAGGACACAGCGCAATTGGTTGATGATTCCGACCCTACCAAGACCCTGTTCAGAACTCTCAGAGGCCAAATCCCAGCCGATGTTGAAGAAATCCTGTTCCAAGCCGCTCATCTGGAGAGTCGCCAGCTGCAGTACCAAAGAGCTTCTCGGCGGCTTGCCGATAGAGCCGCTCAGACTCAACTCTCCGATGAAATGAGGAAAGAGAAGCTTTTGACCGATGAGAAGCACAAGAACATCGGTATCCTGAGATCTTCTGGAGACGCGCTGAAGCAGAAGATATCCGATCTATCGGCAAGAAAAGAGTCCCTGTTGGCGGAGCTCAAGGAAGTAGAGGACGCTCTGTCCCAAGCCCAACAAGAAGAGAGCCAATTGCCAGAGACCATTAGGCTTCTTGAGCGCGAGCGAAATGCTCATGGTCGCAAAGCACTCCAACTGAAGAAGAAGCTGAAGCCGATAGAAGGTTCTGCCGATGATGACATCAAGGAGATAGAAGCAGCCAACCAAATTCGGCTACACGCTATATCGGCAATCCAGACGCTGCTTAACACATAGAGTTTCCATCGGTGTTGTATCTGCGCTTTCCTGCTTCCTCAGCTTTTAGTCTAGCCGATAGGACTGTTATCGGCGCCTAAACTTTTGAAACACCAAGTCTTGTCCCCAAGCATTTGGATCCAGCCGATAGGAGTGTTATCGGCACCTAAACTTCTATGCATCGACCCATATACTGGGGTAGTACTTCTTTAAATATTTGCCGTTTAATGCTCTGGGAAATTCAATTCCTTCGAGGGTTTCTAGAATGTAGGCATTACCAGGAGCCGATCGACTTATCCGATAAGGACCCTCCCAATTAGGAGACCACTTTCCAAACTTCGAACTTTTGGTCCCAATTGGTAAAATTAATTTCCATACCAAATCCCCATCGGCAAACTCTTTAGCCTTCACTTTCTTATCATACCATCTAGCAACTCTCTTCTTATTTTCTTCTATACTCATTAAAGCTTTTAACCGATGCCCTGCTAGATCGTCCAATTCATCGGTCATCAAAGTGGCATAACCATCGGAAGTTAATTGATCTTGAAAAGTTAATCGCCTAGATCCAGTCTTAATCTCCCAAGGCAACACTGCATCATGTCCATACACCAATTGATAGGGTGATACTTTGGTCGATCCATGACAAGCCATCCGATAAGAACACAATGCTTCATTCAATAATGTGTGCCACCGCTTAGGATTTTCTTCAATCTTTCGTTTAATAAGCTTGATAATTCCTTTGTTAGACGCTTCGGCCTGCCCATTGGCTTGAGCATAATAAGGAGAAGAATTCAACACTTTAATTCCCATACCGATTGCGAATTCATCGAACTCCCCCGATGTGAACATGGTGCCCTGATCGGTAGTAATCGTTTGGGGAATCCCGAATCGGTAAATAATATGCTCCTTCACAAAATCGATCATATTGGCCGATGTGACTTTCTTCAAAGGAATAGCTTCAACCCACTTAGTGAAATAGTCAGTGGCAACTAGAATGAACTTATGCCCTTTGCTAGATGGTGGATAAATCTGGCCGATCAGATCGATGGCCCATCCCCGGAACGGCCAAGGCTTTATTATAGGATTCATAGCCGACGCGGGTGCTCTCTGGATATTACCAAACTTTTGACAACCTTGACATCCCTTGAAATATTTAAAACAATCTTCAAGTATGGTTGGCCAAAAATATCCATTCCTTCGAATCATCCACTTCATCTTAAAAGCTGACTGATGCGCTCCACACACTCCTTCATGGATTTCTCCCATCAAACTTCTAGCCTCATCATCACCCAAGCATCGGAGAAGAATTCCGTCGATAGTTCGATAATACAATTCATTTTCAAGGAGCACATACTTGGTTGCTTGAAATCGAACCCGTCTTTCAACTTTTTTGGATGGATCTTTTAGATAATCAATAATTTCTTTCCTCCAATCACCGGCACCGACTGCCGATGTCGCATTAATCATTGGCTGATATCCCGAGGCATGCTGAGCTAACCGATTAGCGTCCTCATTATGCAATCGGGGAACATACTCCAATCGGAAATCCTTGAATTCCTTTAACAGTTGCATACTTCTCTCGAAATAAGTTATGAGAACTTCACTTCGGCATTCATAGCTTCCGGCCAATTGATTTATAACCAACATAGAATCCCCGAATATTTCAACAGCATCAGCACGAACTTCTCTTAACAACTCCAATCCTTTGATCAGAGCCTGATACTCAGCCTGATTATTTGTTGATGTGGCAACAATCGGCAAGGAAAACTCATACTTCCTCCCCTTAGGGGAAACTAATACGATGCCGATTCCTGCCCCCCGGTCACAGGTAGATCCATCAAAGAAGAGCGTCCAGGGTACAATTTCCAAGGTTTCCACTAGACCGCAATGCTGAGTCACAAAATCGGCCATAATCTGCCCTTTGACTGCCTTAGCCGATTCGTAACGCAAATCGAACTCCGACAGCGCTAAAATCCATTTACCGATCCTGCCACTCATAATCGGCATAGATAGCATGTATCGGACTACGTCATCTTTGCAAATAACAGTGCATTCGGCCGATAACAGGTAATGTCTCAGCTTGATACATGAAAAATATAAGCATAAGCATAGTTTCTCAATGGCCGAATACCTGGTTTCAGCATCAATCAACCTCCTACTCAAATAATAGATTACCCTTTCTTTCCCTTCAAATTCTTGAACTAAAGCTGAACCGATAACCGATCCATCGGTAGATAAATACAATCTGAAGGGCTTCCCTTATTGAGGTGGAACTAGAACTGGAGGATTTACTAGATACTTCTTGATTTCATCCAGAGCCAACTGCTGTTCTTCTCCCCAAATAAACTCTTGATCGGCTTTCAATTTAAGAAGAGGACTGAAAGCACGAATCCTACTAGACAAATTCGATATAAATCTCCTGATAAAATTTACCTTGCCGATCAAGGATTGGAGCTCGGTTTTGTTGGTAGGGGCCACTATTTTATTGATGGCATCAATAGATCTTCGACTAATTTCAATACCCCTCTGATGTACCATGAAACCAAGAAACTGCCCTGCCGATACACCAAATGCACACTTGTTGGGATTCATCTTCAATCCATGCTTCCTTGTGCACTCTAACACTTTTTGTAAATCGGCAAGATGTTTTGAGAAATCTCCAGACTTAACCACCACATCATCAATATAAATCTCTACAAGCTTGCCGATGAACTCATGAAATATAAAATTCATAGCCCTTTGATAAGTAGCACCAGCATTCTTCAACCCAAAAGTCATGACTATCCATTCAAATAGCCCAACATGACCAGGACACCTGAATGCGGTTTTTGGAATATCCTCCTCCGCCATGAATATTTGATTGTAACCTGCATTACCATCCATGAAGCTGATGACCCGATGACCAGCCGCAGCATCAACCAGTAGATCGGCGACAGGCATTGGGTATCCATCCATCGGCGTAGCTTTATTGAGATTCCTGAAATCAATGCACACCCGAAGCTTCCCGTTCTTCTTGTAAACCGGAACAACATTGGAAATCCATTCGGCATACCGACACTGCCGAATAAACTTAGCTTCAATAAGTTTAGTGATTTCGGCCTTAATATCAGGTAGAATGTTAGGATTACATCGGCGGGCTGGTTGCTGATGTGGCCGAAATCCAGACTTGATGGGTAACCGATGTTCAACAATTGATCGGTCTAAACCAGGCATCTCTGTATAATCCCAAGCAAAGCAATCTTTATATTCCTTTAACAAACTAGTCAATTGTCGCTTACTCTCAGGATCTAATTTAGCACTAATAAAAGTAGGCCTAGGCTTATCACCACTACCTATATCTACTTCTACCAAATCATCGGCCGATGTGAATCCCTGGCCTAATTTTCCATCATCGGCGAATCTATCCATTAAAAACCGTCGTCAGAACCGACTGCTTGGATCGGTGGAATCTCATAATCGGCAACTTTGAGAAAATCTTTCTCCCAAACTTCTCCAGAAATGCACCTGGTCCTTTCGTAAGTATCCGCTTCTGCCGATGCGATAACATAAGAAGAATCTCCTGGGACAATCTCAATCTTGTCACCTACCCACTGAACCAAGCACTGATGCATTGTAGATGGGATACAACAATTGGCATGAATCCAATCTCTTCCCAATAATAAGTTGTAAGCACCTTTTCCGCTGATCACGAAAAAAGTTGTCGGCAAGGTTTTGCTGCCGATGGTCAACTCTGCACATATCGCCCCCTTGACTGGAGACACGTTTCCTTCAAAGTCTTTGAGCATCATATCGGTCTTGGTCAAATCTTGATCCCCTTTCCCAAGCTTCCGATATACTGCATACGGCATAATATTAATAGCAGCTCCACCATCAACTAGGATCTTGGTCATTGGCTGCCCATCAACCCTTCCTTTGAGGAACAGAGCTTTAAGATGCTGCCTCTCGTCATCGGCAGGTTTCTCAAAGATAGCCGTCATCGGATCTAGAGCCAACTGAGCTATCTGATCAGAAAATTCCAACTCATCATCACTAGCTGGTGCAAGAAACTCCATCGGCAACATGAAGACCATGTTGACGCCTGTCGATGGATCTTCCCTCTTAGTGTCTGACGGCTGCCGACTTCCAGAGTTCTCTCCCTTGTTTAGCTCTTCTTGCCTTTCACGTTGCAATCTCCTTTTCTGTGTCTTGGTTAATCCTCCAGGGCACCATGGAGGAAGTGGCCTTTGCCTTGCCGTCGGGCGTCGGTTCTCCCTTGACTCCATACGATGCGTGTTAGCATCCCTGCAAAATATGAATTCATCGGGAACCCGCGTATCAGCCATTTCCTCGAGCTCTTCTTGGTTCCTGGGAAAATACTGGACACGGTCACTAATTCTGTTGTGCCCACTAAATCTGCCCCCCAGTCGGTCATGAACTGACACCCTTCCTCTGATCGGCCCATTAAATCGCCGTTCATCATTATGATAATGCCGATCGATCCTATCGTACCGATCATAACCGTTGCACTCAGGGCAGTCTCTGACAGTAGGAAGCTTGATATTTTCCTCCCAACAATGGATGAAGAATGGACAATTCCAATGATCCCTGTGCCGATTCCACTCCTGTTGGCGTCTTTCTTCTTCCCGTAGATAATCTTCCTGCTGGCGCCGATACCGATCTTCCCGTTGTTGCCATTTTTCTCGAGGCCTTCTATGAGTTATGACGATACCGGATCGAGGAAGCGTTCCTGAGCTAGTTCCTTCCTGGACCAAGCCCTTACTTCTTGCATCGGCAGTAGTAACTTGATGCTGAGGATCTACCGATGCACTCTTCTCAGCTGTCTCCGATGTTAAGACCTTAGCCTTCCCCCTAGCATCCAACATCTTTGTCGGGAAAGGATGTTGGTCTATCTTCATCAGCTTCTGGGCTTTGGAACTGTCAAACTTGATTCTCCCTGACTCTATAGCCGATTGCAGCTGCTGTCTGAATACTTTGCACTCGTTGGTGTCATGGGAAGTTGCATTATGCCACTTGCAATATCTCATCCTCTTAAACTCTTCTGCCGATGGGATCACATGGTTAGGTGACAGTTTGATCTGACCTTCCTGAAGTAGAAAGTCAAATATCCTATCGGCCTTAGCGGTGTCAAAAGCAAACTTCTCTGGTTCCTTCTGCCCAAAAGGACAAGACATCGGCTTCTTGTTTTTTACCCACTCTGCCAAACCGATTACTGGTTCTTCATCAGAATCTGAGCTTGTTGCTTCATCGACAAATGACACTTTCTTATTCCATGCTCTCTTAGTCTCAAAAGGCTTGATGTCTTGATCAGAAATCCTCTGCACCAAATGACTTAAACTTTCGAACTCCTGAGAGGCATACTTATCCCTGATATGTGGCAACAAACCCTGGAAAGCCAAATCGGCTAGCTGCCGATCATCCAGAACCAGGCTATAGCATTTATTCTTGACCTCTCGTATCCTCTGCACAAATCCCTCAACCGACTCATCATTACGTTGCCTCAACTTGACCAAGTCGGTGATCTTCTTCTCATGAACCCCCGAGAAGAAGTATTTGTGGAATTGCTTCTCTAGATCGGCCCAAGTGATTACTGAGTTGGGAGGTAATGATATGAACCAAGTAAAGGCCGATCCAGACAATGATGATGAAAATAGACGAACCCTCAATTCGTCCTTGTTACCAGCCTCTCCACATTGAATAATGAACCTGTTGACATGCTCCATGGTTGACGTGTCGTCCTGTCCGGAAAACTTTGTAAAATCCGGTACCTTGTACCGATGTGGAAGCGGGATCAAATCATACGCGGGAGGATACGGTGTCCGATAAGAATAAGTGTTGACTTTGGGTTTTATCCCAAACTGTTCCCTCATTACTTCAGCAATCTTATCGGCCCAATATGCATCGGCATCTTGCCGATGAGGCGGCTGCGGATCTGGCACTTGGTGGCGAACCTCCACGTGTCTGTTCGGGATGTGATCTGCACGGAACATCGTATTGATCACATGTCCTCCAATCTGCAGACCACCAAACTGCTGTCCACCGATTGGCTGTCCTCCGAGTTGCTGTCCAAAATTCATTGGCTGGTTGGGAATCCCCTGACCTTGGAACCCGGGATAGACCTGCCCTTGCTGGAACCCTGTAGTCTGGTAACTCTGCTGGGGCGATTGTGGAAAGGCTTGCTGTCCAAACCATCCATTATTAGCGTTCATCGGCATAGGTGCTGCCGATGATTGGTAATTGGGTACCGTCGTTGAATTGACATACCCCGACTGGGCCATAGGCCTCTGTTGCATCAGCATTGACTCTGCCGATGCGTTGGGCATCTGGAACATTGAATCTTGAGGATTTCCAGTGTGAGGCCTTGCAGTAGTAGTTGTGGTATACCGAGGACTCTGGTTCACCGGCGCATTGGGAGGTGCCGATGTCATAGGAGTTTTGCCCCTCATGTCAGTTATTTGTGATGTTCCCGGCGTCAACTCTGGAGGCATACCGTAACCCCACCAGTTGGGAGGAAGAGTCAACCCTGACATTGCCGATGCCAACATATCTGTTGTCAGTTTATGCTGCCCAACTGAAATTTGTGGGTTGGTTGTCATCGGCATAGATAGTGCACCAGTAGTCCCCGATGTACTTGGAGGGACGACAGATTGTGCACTTGCAGCCGTCAAGGCAGCCGATGGAGCCGTGACCTCTGGTGCCGTTGGCTGATGATGGGAGGGGCCCACATAATCTGGTGGGATTTGTCCTTCCTTGAAAGTTCTTGGCACGACATTGAAAACCGTATTAGACAGTACACCAGCTTGGTTAATCAACGCTCGATTGATGGCATTGTCAACCATATCTTGAAGCTTGCCAGGATTGGCGTCAAAGGTAACCTGCCGTGGTGCCGGCAGTGCATCTTTCTGGACCACTTCGCCGCTCCTGTTCATGCTGAAAGACCTCAGGCATTGCTGCTTGAACTCTTCCATGGCTTGGGCAATAGCTTGCTTCTGCTCATCCTTGAGGTTGGCCTCCGTCACGGGGATGACGTTCTCTTGATCGAGGTCAGAGATCGACATGTTGATCTTGATCTTGAATCCTGTCCCACCGGGCGTGCCAAAAGATGTGTTGATGCAAAACTGATCTGCAAACACAAAGGGCTAATACCCGATTCAAACGTTAAGGCGTGCCAGCCGATTTGACCTTACTATCGGCAAAGGTGATAACTCGAATACTTTAGTCCTGACAACAGCGATGCGCCCGGATGTCACGGCTAAGAGGTACTCACGCGGAACTCGAGAACACGCCGAGCTTAAGTCGACGAATTCCTAAGAACTCGTAATAAAAGGAAAAAGTATGATGAAGTCGTCGAAAAGTAAATATTGGAATATGAGTAAAAACGTGTGTTTGATTGATTTCTTGATTCATTATTACAAGGCCCTAGGGTCTATATTTATACCCTGCTCAAAGAGCTACAACCAGACAAGATTAGAATTCGAATTCCCAATTACACGGAATCCGTATACAAAACGATGCAAATAATTAAGGAAATAACAAAACTATCCCTCGTGACAGACCGAAACTCCTCCACATAACGACCGGCAGCTTCCGGACTCTCTCTTTGCATCATCGGCAGACCCTTTGCCATAGTCATCGGCAGACTTTCTTATCTAGCCATCAGCACCATATTACTGCCTGTGGACTTAGTTACGTTCGACTTCTCCCTCATCGGCAACCATCCTCATCGGCAACCCACTTTGTAAACATCGTACTGCCACCTTATCCTGCCATCCTAGACACGTGCCCAGAAACGGTGTCAACAGACCCCAATCACCTGGAACCGCTTCACCACCGCGTTTCGGGAAAATTATATTCCTCCGGGTGTGGTGGAAATGAAGGTTGGGGAGTTCATGAGGCTGTCTCAGGGGACGAAATCTGTGAAAGAATATCTGCACGCTTTCAACAATCTCGCCCGCTATGGACCCAAGTTTGTGAGAACAGAAGCCAAAAGGATTGCTAGTTTCCAGAGAGGCTTGAATCCAAAGATGCTGAAAACCATGGGTACAGGGACCCGGACTACCTTTAATGCTTGCATCAGTGACTGTCTAACCCAGGAAAACAATAACAACAACTATAGCGCATCCAAGTCTCGTAAGAGGGCTTTCGAAGCCGGGTCATCCCAGTCCAGGGCACTAGTGGCAGGGCGACAGCAATATCGTCCTCCTGCCCCAGGTGCTAGGTTCCGACCACCACAGAGGAGGAACACCGGGCATCCAACGCAGCAGAAACCGTACAAGGTGGCGATAGGTCCTGCCAAGCCAAAGGCAATTCAAGCTGCAGCACCTGCCGCCAACAATGCGACCAAGGGTCCGTGCTATAACTGCCACAAGATGGGGCACTTTGCTAAGGAATGTCCCTACCCCAAGAGGCAACAGCCAACCTATCCAGCTCGTGTGCACCATACCTCGATCGAGGAAATTTCGAAAGGAGAACCGGTAACAGCTGGTATGTTTCCTATCAACCAACATCTTGCAGTTGTTTTGTTTGATTCTGGATCATCGCATTCATTCATGAGCCAAGCATTTGCACAAAAGCATAATCAACCAGTTACGGATCTGGGTTATGGCTACCGCATCAGCTCAGCAGGGGCAGATGTGTTGACCAATAGAGTGGTTCGAGGGGAAACCCTAGATATAAGTGGCTGAGTTTCTCGAGTGAATTTAGTGGTCATGCCTGGGTTAGTTTTGGATGTTATCATGGGCATGAACTGGATGAGGGAATGGGATGCTATCATAGATACTGGGAAAAGGATGTTATCTCTCAGAGAACCCCAGGGCAGTAGCTCTTTTCAAGTACCTCTGCCCCGTCGTATTGACTTTGCCAGCATCTCTTGTGCTACGCACGTGGTTCCATTACCATAGATTCCAGTAGTCTGTGAGTTCCCTCATGTTTTTCCCGAGGAATTACCAGGACTTCCCCCAGACAGGGAGGTAGATTTTGCAATCGAATTAATACCAGGTACAACACCAATATCTAGAAGGCCGTACCGGATGTCGCCGAATGAACTCGCTGAGTTGAAAAATCAGTTAAAGGAGTTACTGGATAAAGGGTTTATCCGGCCAAGTTCGTCAGAATGGGGTTGTCCGGCGTTGTTTGTGAAAAAGAAAGATCAGTCATTGCGCATGTGCGTGGACTATCGTCCGCTCAATGCAGTGACAATCAAAAATAAGTATCCTTTGCCGAGGATTGATATCTTGTTTGATCAGTTGTCCAAGGCAAAAGTGTTTTCCAAGATAGATTTGAGGTCTGGGTATCACCAAATCAAGATTCATCTGCAAGATATCCCGAAGACTGCTTTTTCCACCAGATATGGGTTGTATGAGTATCTTGTCATGTCCTTTGGATTGACAAATGCTCCTGCATACTTCATGTATCTGATGAATTCAGTATTTATGCCAGAATTGGATAAGTTTGTTGTAGTGTTTATCGATGACATCCTGATTTATTCAGAAAATGAGCAAGATCACGCCGAGCATCTGAGAATCGTGTTAACACGGTTACGAGAGCATCAGTTATATGCCAAGTTCAGCAAGTGTGAGTTCTGGTTGAAGAAAGTTCCTTTTCTAGGACACATTTTATCTGAACAAGGGATTGCTGTGGATCCATCAAAAGTGCAGGAAGTCATGGACTGGAAGGCACCAACTTCTGTCTCGGAAGTCAGAAGTTTTCTTGGTCTGGCCGGGTATTATCGTCGTTTCATACCTGACTTCTCCAAGATTGCTAAGCCGAAGACTAGTTTGCTACAAAAAGATCATAAGTTTATCTGGACGGAGGGGTGTGAGCTAGTTTTCCGCACCTTGCGAAAGTTGCTAACCACTGCTCCCGTTCTGGTGCAACCCAATATCGAGAAGCCTTTTGATGTGTTTTGCGACGCGTCGAAAAGTGGCTTGGGGTGTGTGTTGATGCAAGATGGCAGAGTGATAGCTTACGCTTCACGACAGTTGAGAAAGCACGAAGTCAACTACCCAACTCACGACCTCGAGTTAGCAGCAGTAGTGCACGCTTTGAAGATTTGGAGACACTATCTGCTGGGAAATAAGTGTCATATTTATACCGATCATAAGAGTTTGAAGTACATCTTCACTCAGTCCGAGCTGAATATGAGGCAACGACGGTGGTTAGAGTTAATCAAGGACTATGATCTGGAAGTTCACTATCATCCAGGAAAAGCTAATGTAGTAGCAGACGCTTTGAGTCGTAAACCGCACTATCAAGTGGTTCAACCGTTGTTTGAAGATGGTTTCAATCTCATGCATCCTGAAGTCTTATTTCACATACAACTCAGTTGTTCACTCGAGAGTCAAGTCATTGAATGTCAGAAGACAGACAAGGGTATTTTCCACATCAAAGAGAAGATCAGGGATGACTCAAAAACTCAATTTCGAGTTGATGAGAAAGGGGTACTGTGGTTTCAACATCGGTTAGTAGTCCTGAAAGATCGTGAATTGAAGAATCGCATCATGGATGAAGCCCATATCTCTAAGCTTTCTATGCACCCTGGCAGTAGTAAAATGTATCAAGACCTAAGACCCCACTTTTGGTGGACCAAGATGAAGAAAGAAATAGCCGCATATGTGGCCTGTTGTGATACATGTTGCAGAGTCAAGGCTATACATGTGAAACCTGCAGGTCTGTTGCAACCGTTCTCAGTTCCAGAGTGGAAATGGGAAGAGGTCAGTATGGACATTATCACAGGTTTACCAACAACGAGGAAAGGGAATGACTCGATTTGGGTAATCGTAGATCGATTGACCAAGTCGGCTCATTTCATTCCAGTTAAGAACACATACAGACCTCCCGAGTATGCCGATGTATATATGGCTGAGATTGTCAAATTGCCTGGTATTCCCAAGACCATCATATCAGATAGAGGACCACAGTTCATCGCTCACTTCTGGGAGCGAATACATAAGAGTTTGGGGACCAGTCTGATAAGAAGCACGGCGTACCATCCCCAGACCTCAGGTCAAACTGAGAGGCTAAATCAAGTGATAGAAGATATGTTGAGGGCCTGTGTGCTATCGTCCAAGGGATCATGGGAATCATGGTTACCTCTGGCTGAATTCTCATACAATAATAGTTATCAAGAGAGTATCAAGATGGCTCCGTTCGAAGCTTTGTATGGTCGAAGGTGTAGAACTCCGTTAAACTGGGTTGAACCTGGTGAAAGAAGATACTGTGGTATCGACTTTGTGAATGAAGCTGAGAAAAAGGTACAAATCATACAGCAGCATATGCAAGCGGCACAATCACGACAAAAGAGTTATGCTGATAAGAGAAGAAGGCCACTTGAATTCAATGTAAGTGACTATGTGTACCTCAAGGTTACACCAATGAAGAATGTTCAATGTTTCCGAGTTCGAAGCAAGCTTGCACCCAGATATGTGGGACCGTATCAAGTACTAGAGAGGAAAGGCCCAGTGGCCTACAAGATTCAGTTGCCTGAAGAGTTGAGTTCGATCTTTCCAGTCTTCCATGTGTCGCAACTACGGAAATGTTTGAAAGTACCTGAGCAGAGGGTTGAACCTCGAGGGATCAAAATAAAAGCAGACCTAGAATATAAAGAGCAGCCAGTGGGGATCGTGGATACCAAGGAACGAGTAACCCGAAACCGAATTGTCAAAACATACAAGGTGGTGTGGAGTCATCATGACAATAGGGATGCCACCTGGGAAACCGAGGATTGCTTAAAAACAGTTTATCTAAAATTTCATAAGAAATGGTTAGTAACCCAAATCTCGGGACGAGATTTCCCGAAGGGGGGAAGGGTTGTAACACCCTAGGTGTTAAGCATGCACTTAGTCTTGCCGAAGCAATGCATATGCATTCTCATCAAGCATAGCATCACATGAGCATGTCATTCATCCAAAATGTGATTTATGTGCTTTATTCCATGTGATTTAAATATGTTAAAAATATGATGCTTACTTCTAAAATTGTGGAATATTCAAACTAGGTTGAATTGTGTGCAAGAAGATTTAAGAATATTTTTGTACAATTTTTGGAGCCATAGAATTTGAGAAATGGAATTTATACAAAAATCCCCAAAATAAATTTATTTGAAAACCTAGAACTAGTTTTAATTTGTAATTCAAATTCTATTTGGAATTTGGTCTTGCTTATTAAAACAAAGTTGTAGAGTTTTTGTTTTGGAACAACTTTGCTTTTGGGGCAAAAAGGTGGAAATGATTTTTAAATGGTCCAAATGAATTTAAAAAGAATTTGAGAAAAGAAATTCAGAAAAAATAGAAATGGGGACAGGCGCTGCTGGGCCAACCCCGCCTCCCTTTCGGCCCAGCCAGCAGCCCGGCCTGCCTCCCCCTCCCCCTCTCTCTCCAGCGCACGGCGCCCGCCTCGCCCCATCCAGCGACGGCCACGTGGCGGCCGTACACCGGCGTTGGGCGCGCCGCAGCCGGCCTCCTCCACCCCCTGGTCGGGACACCGACCCGCGCCCCCAGAACCCTCCCTCCATTCTGTCGCCCACACCTCTCCCTCCTCCCTCAGTTCGCGCAGCGCAGCAGCCGCAGTTCCGCCGCGCGCCATTGCCGCAGAAAGCCCTGCCGCTCGCCGCCGACCGCACCAGAGCTTTAAGCTCACCGCCGAGAGCACCAGCGCACTCGTCGTCACCGCGGTAAGCCCCTGCGTGCGCTCTACTGAGGTGAGAAGCAGCCGTGTGCCGTGAATCGCTCGCCGGGGTTGCTCCGAGCTCGCCGGAGTGCTCCGCCGCGACGGATCTTGCTGTTTCCTGCCCCTTGTCGCTCGTTCTTTTGTGCGCTAGGTCGGTCGTGAGGTAAGGAAGCTCGTAGGGTTGTTTGCGCGCGCTCTACCGCACCGGAGCGGCCTGGCCACGGCGAGCAGCGCCGCCGTGCCGCCATGCACGCTCGTCGGAGGTGCTCTGGTCGTCCTCCCGCCAATCTGAGGGTACCCCTGGATGCGCCTCGCTGCGGGGAGCACGCTGGTGCTCACCCCGTGGCCGGAGACCTCGCCGTCGGCGAGAGCCGGCCGGCCGAAGCTTGGCCGGTGTGTTGCACGGCTGACCCGTGGGGTCACGGCCCTGGATCCCACCTGTCAGTGCCTCTGCGGGTGTGGATCTGGGTGAGTTTAGCTTTTTGCGTCGGTTTTCTTAAATAAATGTTTTCCAGAAATTGATTTAAAACTTGTAAAATATATATCTTGAGTTCTACAACTCCAAATCTGGTGAAATAAATTTTGGTGTGCTCTCTATTTTCAGATCTACAGTTTGATGTAATTGCATGTCATGTTTGAACACTTTTTCTGGACATAAATAATTAATCCATGTTTTTGCTGGATTTGGAAAATGTATAGTAATTAAAATATGACTCAGAAAAATGTGAAACTTGTTTTGTTGGCTTTGCATGTATGTTTAATCACTGGGAAAATGTTGCTACACATTATTTGGTGTATAAATGAATTTATAGTGATTTAAAATGCTTGCATGGCAGTGGTTTATGATTTTTAATAAAAATGTGGATCATTCAATTAATCTGGGAATTTTTGTGGGTGTTTCTTATGATATTAGACAAATTATAAAAATATGAAATCTGTTGTTTGACACTTATACCACAGTAGATTAATTGTACTTGCCTTTCATTAATTAATCTTGTGATTTTTGTAGCTCAAAATAAGTATCCAAAAATTATGAAAAATTTATAGTAGAATTTATGCTTGACTGATAGTCTCCTATAATTTTTGTAGAATTTATTGACAAACAGAACTGCATGCAAATTTTGAGGGGTCTAAAAATGAATAAAGAAACTATGAATTGTTATGTATGGGTTAAATAGAATAAAAAGAGGTTTGGTGTATCTTTGAAGCATCGAGTTGCTGGTTGCACTTGAAGGCAATTTGTAGAAGAGAATGCAATATGTGTTTAATTCCATTGCATGATTCTTGGATGATGTTGACTACCTTGTAAATGATCACATAAATCATCCATACATCATGTCATAGTCATCTGATATTCTATCGCATGAGCATTTCACCCCGGGCATCTCGCACTCCACTCATGAGCACACATACATCATACAGGCTCGCAGGAGAACGAGGTGGGACCCGAGGAGCCTGAGGAGACCCAGGAGCAGGAACCTCCGAAAGCACCGGAACCCGGAGAAGAGCTACAGGAGTGTCCGGATCACCGACCCAGCACGTTTGAGAAAGGCAAGCCCCGGAGCATTCTAAGTCTCCCTATTCTCGCTAACTTACACGATATATTATGCTTGTTTACTATACTGCATTTAAGTGATAGGAATTGCTTGATACCATTGATGCATATGCACTCCTTGATATCACCACTTGTTTATCTACCTTGTCCTATGTAGATAGGTACGGAGTCTATGCTTAGCTTGCTTAGTCCAGTAGAAGTCGGGTGATTTCCTGTCACCTGCGAGATATAGGTGGATACCTGCTTGATTAAGCAGTGATTGCTTTGGGAAAAGGATAACCAAGTGTGGAATGGAAATTTTAGACCGGGCAGGGTCTTATGGTGGGTTGACTATAGTGCCCCTGCCTGTGTCAATTAAGGACCGATCGTTGACGGCCCTCTTGTCATGTTGAACACATGCCCCACACTTAGCTGGAAGGATAAGTCGTTCCGACCGCGAAGCCTGAACACTATCCGGGCCGGGAGTCGAACCGCCATGCGCTGTATTGGTGATGGTTGAGGAGAACGACGAGGGCGCGGCGCGCAACCTTGGTATACCTTGGATACCTCGGTCGCCGAAATGGTCCTCGGGTACTAGCGGTGCCTGCCGAACCCACGAATTGGTCCTGGATAGTGTAATACGGTGATCTGTAGCTCACTTGATGAGTGAGTATGGTTTGTGTGGGAAATACCTCGCCAGCTGGTTAGAAATCGATTCGAATCGCCATCGCTCCTAGACAGTGAGCACCTGAGATGAGCTTCGTCCTCGTAGTAAGGACTATGGAACACTTGGGTTATAATGATGAATGGTTTCATGAATGCTATGATGAGGTACCATCATATCACTATACTTGCTTGTAATAGTGCAGGTGCAAACCTAGATGATAGGTAATGCTACTTTCATCTTGAGCAAATTAAAAGAAGAAAGATTTATGTAGATTGTGTTAATAGAATCTTGCGGTTATGCAAAAATGGTTGTCAGCTACCCCACTATATAGCCTTCATGATCCTTGAAGAGTCTTTATTTTAAAGTTTATGACGGGTAAGTCTAGCTGAGTACATTCTCGTACTCAAGGTTCTACTCCCATGTTGTTTTGCAGATGGTCAAATGTACTATGGTTATTGCATCCTCTGCCTGTACCCAGCTATGGGTGAAGACTAGACCAAGGGCAATGGTCACTCCGTCTTTTCTTTTGCTTTTGTGGGAATGACCGAAACTATGGCACTGTATCAGACTAAGTATGTGTGTGTTATTTCGAACTATGAAGCTTCTGCTACTTAAGAACTTGGTTTGTAATAATGTTTAGAACTCTGATGTATTTTATGAATGTTGTAATCTGGATGTATTTGTGGAAGGCGACCGCTAAACTTATTACGGTCTTGGCTGTATGTATGATATGTGGTTTGAAATCCTTCGAGATTTCACGGACTACCAGGATTATATGGGCTTAAGCTCGATGGTTTGACTATGCAAATGGTCACTATTAGGCTTAATCTCTTATAATTTGGTCGGTTCTGTTACAAAGCTCTTCCTGATCCCTAGGAAAATATTCGACACGATCACCAAGCCTATCATGCACACTGAGTCTGCCCCCTAGTCGATCATGAACAGACGCTCTCCCCCTAATCGGCCCATTAAATCGCCGATTATCATCGTGATAGCGTCGATCGGATCTGTCATACCGATCATAACCATTGCGTTCAGGGCAATCTCTAACAGTGGGCAGCTTAATGTTCTGCTCCCAACAATGGATAAAGAACGGGCAATTCCAGTGATCTCTGTGCTGATTCCACTCTTGTCGGCATCTTTCTTCTTCCCGATGATAGTCTTCTTGCTGGCGCCGATACTGATCCTCACGCTACTGCCAAGTTTCCCAAGGCCTTCTATGAGTTATCACAAAACCAGATCGGGGAGGCCTTCCTGAGCTAGTTCCCTCTTGGATTATGCCTTTTCCTTTGGCATCGCAGCAGTAATTTGATGCTGGGGATCTACCGATGCACTCTTCTCAGCTCCTTCCAATGTCAAGACCTTGGTTTTCCTCTTAGCATCCAACATATTTGTTGGGAAAGGATTTTGATCAATCTTCATCGGCTTCTGGGCTTTGGAACTATCAAATTTGATTCTCCCGGATTCAATAGCCGATTGCAGCTGTTGCCTGAAAACTTTGCACTCATTGGTGCTGTGAGAAGTTGCATTGTGCCACTTACAATACTTCGTCTTCTTCAACTCTTCAGCCGATGGGATCACATGATTGGGTGACAACTTGATTTGCCCTTCCTGAAGTAGAAAGTCAAATATCCTATCGGCTTTAGTGATGTCAAACGCAAACTTTTCTGGCTCTTTGTGCCCAAAAGGGCAAGACATCGACTTCTTATTTTTTACCCATTCTGCCAAGCCAATGACTGGCTCCTCATCAGAATCCGAGCTTGTTGCTTCATCAACAAATGACACCTTTTTGTTCCATGCTCTCTTGGGCTCAAAAGGCCTGATATCTTGATCAGAAATTCTCTGCACCAAATGACTTAAGCTTTTGAACTCTTGAGATGCATACTTGTCTCTGATATGTGGCAGCAAACCCTGGAAAGCCAAATCGGCTAGCTGCCGATCGTCCAAAACTAGACTATAGCATTTGTTCTTGACCTCCTGCATTCTCTGCACAAAGCTTTCAACAGATTCATCATTGCGTTGCTTCAATTTGACCAAATCAGTGATCTTCTTCTCATGGACTCCAGAAAAGAAGTATTTGTGGAATTGCTTCTCTAGATCGGCCCAAGTAATCACCGAGTTGGGAGGTAATGATATAAACCAAGTGAAAGCCGATCCAGACAATGATGATGAGAACAAGCGAACCCATAACTCGTCCCTGTTAGCAGCTTCTCCACATTGGATGATAAACCTGTTGACATGTTCCATGGTTGATGTATCATCCTGTCCAGAAAACTTAGTGAAATCCGGTACCTTGTATCGATTTGGAAGTGGAATCAAATCATATGCAGGAGGATATGGTGTCCGATAAGAGTAAGGGTTGACTTTGGGTTTTATCCCAAATTGGTCTCTCATTACTTCAGCAATCTTATCAGCCCAATAAGCATCGGCATCTTGCCGATGGGGTGGTTGTGGATCTGGCGCCTGCTGATATAATTCCACGTGTTGTTGAGGTGCACGATCTGCGTGGAACATGGGGTTGATTGTCTGACCACCAAACTGTTGACCAAGATTCATCGGCTGGTTGGGCAACCCTTGATTCTGGAACCCGGGGTAGATCTGGCCTTGTTGAAACCCTGTAGCCTGATGATTCTGCTGAGGCATCTGTGGAAAGACTAACTGCCCTGTCCATCCAGTGTTAGCATTCATCAGCATGAACCCTGCCGATGGCTGAGGATTGGGCATCATCATTGAATTGCCGAACCCTGACTGTGTCATAAACCTCTGTTGCGTCGGCATTGAGTCTGCCGGTGTGTTAGGCATCTGGAACGTTGGAGCTTGAGAATTCCCAGTGTAAGGCCTTGCAGTAGTAGTTGTAGTATACTGGGGACTCTGATTCATCGGCATATTTGGAGGTGCCGATGCCATAGGAGCCTTGCCTCTCACATCAGCCATCTGAGATATGCTAGGTGTCTTCAATGTCAATTCTGGAGGCATACCATAGCCCCACCAGTTCGGAGGAGGGACCGATCCCGACATCGTCGATGCCAATAGCTTGATCTGCCGATCTGAAGTCGATGGATTGGTCGTCATCGGCGTAGATTGCGCATTAGTGACTCCTAGCGTGCTTGGAGGAACCGTAGTTTCTGTGCCCACAGCGGCTGTTGCAGCCGATGGAGCTGTGACCACCGGTGATCCTGGCTGATGATGAGAAGGGCCCACATAATTTGGTGGCAATTGTCCTTCTTTGAAGGTTCTAACCACGGCATTGAAAACCGTATTGGACAGCACACCAGCTTGATTGATCAAGGCATGGTTAACAGCACCATCAACCATGTCTTGAAGTTTACCTAGATTAGCGTCAAAGGTAACCTGCCCTAGTGCCGGTAGTGCTTCTTTCTGGATCACCTCACCACTCCTGTTGATGCTAAAAGACTTCAAACATTGCGGCTTGTAGTCCTCCATGGCTTTTGCAATGGCTTGCTTCTGCTCATCCTTGAGATTGGCTTCCGTCACGGGGACGACATTCTCCAAGTCGAACTCGGTAGTCGACATGTTGATCTTGATCTTGAATAGTGGTCCCACTAGGTGTGCCAAAAGATGTGTTGATGCAAAAGCTGATCTGCAAACACAAAGGGCTAATACCCGATTCAAACGTTAAGGCGTGCTAGCCGATTTGACCTTACTATCGGCAAAGGTGATAACTCGAATACTTTGATCCCGACAACAGCGATGCGCCCGGATGTCACAGCCAAGAGGTATTCACGCGGAACTCGAGAATACGTCGAGCTTAAGTCGACGAACTCCTAAGAACTCGTAGTGAAAAAGGAAAATATGACGAAATCATCGAAAAGTAGATGCTGGAATATGAGTAAAAACTTGTGTTTGATTGATTGATAGATATCTCATTACAAAGTCCTAGGGTCTACATTTATACCCTGCTCAAAGAGCTACAATCAGACACGACTAGAACTCGAATTCCAAATTAAACAGAACCCGTATACAAAACGATTTAAATAACTAAGGAAAACACAAAACTATCCCCTTGTAACCGACCAGGACACCGTCACGGGTCAATCGGCAACTCCCGCGGAGCCATCGGCAATCCTCCTGCTATTGCCATCGGCAAAC
Source organism: Sorghum bicolor (assembly GCF_000003195.3). Taxonomy (NCBI): domain Eukaryota; kingdom Viridiplantae; phylum Streptophyta; class Magnoliopsida; order Poales; family Poaceae; genus Sorghum; species Sorghum bicolor. The sequence goes on from NC_012874.2 coordinate 33,860,310, forward strand.
ATTGATACTGGTCATCGGTTAGGAACGCGCCACCACTCCTGGACTTAGCCATATTCAATCATCCCTTCATCGGCAACCTTCCTCATCGACAACTCTTTTTGCAGTCTAGTTACCGTTGCTCCTCCTGCCGACCTGTACTCTACTGGTCCCTCATGCACGTGTCCAAAAAACGGTGTCAACAGGAGGCCGTGGTCGCCTCGGCATGTGAGGGGCTCGGGGTGGCAGTAAGTGCATCGGGGTCGACTCTGTGGAGTTGCATCGAGGTTCTGTACTCCCGGGCCGGGGAGAGGCTGAGGGAGGCACTCCACGCTGGGGTGAAGAAAGCCCTGGCGGTGGTGAGCACTCACTACGTGATTTGCCAGCGGTTTGTGAGGGCTATGTCCTCCCTGATGATGAGACGAAGGCCCAGGAGGAGTTGTAGAAGCTTGGAGACGCCGCGGATTCCCCAGGAGACGCTCTGGCCACCTTCTTCGACGCTGAAGTGGAGCTTCCCGCCCTCTGCGCGTGGGGGCCTAGGAAGTCAGGGCAATAAGGCCTTTTGTAATTAGATACTTTCTGTTTTATGAAAATCAAAGGCTGATGGGCCTTATCTATTATGAAACTTAATATCGAATGTATATGTCTGATATGAATGCTCTTTTTTAGGATTTCCTTTGTGTCGTTTGTTATCTTTTTCCCTGTGCCGACTTGACCTCGGCAGCACGGGGTTGAGCATGCCTTTTAGGGTCTACGTTAGTTAGAGCATCCCGAGCCTAATTCTTTCTCTCTTCCTTAGTAATTTAGAAGTTTGGATTTGTCTCCCGATCCTAGGGGGTGAGTAGAGGTCGTCCTTGCCCGTGGGCACAGATCTTTCCTTGGGCTCACGCCTTAAGATTTAGGCGATGAATCTGCGGCTTTTTAAATTATTTTTGGAAATGAAAGAAAATCCTTGGGTCAGGACGCTTTTGACTTATAAGAAAAAAGAAAGAAGATTCGGAGTTGCCATAGGGGGTTCCCCCCGTGTAGCCCCCGAGGGATGCTCAGATTCTGCAAGGCAGAGCCGAGGCTTACTCTCTAAAAAGAAACAAGCATGTGATTCGACTTTTCATTATTCTTTTGAGGTAATGATCAAGTGGACATTTTTACAGAATCTTAAGGGTAGAAGCGACATAGCTGTTCTATGTTCCATGCGTTTTTGAAGACGTGTCCTGCTTCGTTGGCGAGCTTGTAAGTGCCGGGTCGGAGGACTTCGGCGATGACGAAGGGCCCTTCCCAGGGAGGAGCAAACTTGTGATGACCCTTGTTGCTTTGCCCGAGCCTCAGCACCAAGTCGCCGGCTTGAAAGGCTCGGCATTGGACACGTCGAGCGTGGTAACATCGGAGGGCCTGCTGGTACTTGGCGGAATGTAGGAGGGCTACATCTCTAGCCTCATCCAGCTGGTCTAGCGCGTCTTCTTGGAATGTCTTGTAGCTGTTTTCGTCGTAGGCTTGTACCCTTGGAGACCCGTACTCAAGGTTCGTGGGGAGGACGGCCTCGGACCCATAAACCATAAAGAACAGGGTGAAGACTGTGGCTCGGCTTTGGGAACTCCTTAGACTCCAGATCACGGCTGGTAGCTCTTTGAGCCATCTTTTTCCAAACTTATCCAACCGGTTGAAGATTCTGTGCTTTAGGCCTTGGAGGATCATGCCATTGGCACGTTCTACCTGGCCATTGGTCTTCGGATGAGCCACTGCTGCCCAGTCTACACGTATGTGGTGCCTAACGCAGAACTCCAGGAACTTTCGTCCGGTGAATTGTGTGCCGTTGTCAGTGATTATGGAGTTGGGCACTCCAAACCGATGGATGATATTCGTAAAAAACAGCACCACTTGTTCGGCCTTGATCCTTGTGATGGGTTGGACCTCAATCCACTTGGAGAATTTGTCGATTGCGACAAGCAAGTGGGTGAAGCCCCCGGGCGCCTTTTGTAGAGGCCCGACGAGGTCGAGGCCCCAGACAGCAAAGGGCCAAGTGATGGGGATCGTTTGCAGAGCCTGAGCAGGGAGGTTGATCTGCCGAGCATAGAACTGGCACCCCTCATAGGTCCGCACGATCTGTGTGGCATCGGCTACAATAGTGGGCTAGTAGAAGCCTTGTCGGAAGGCGTTTCCTACTAGCGTCCAAGGCGCAGTGTGGTTTCCACAAGCCCCCAAGTGTATTTCCTCAAGGAGCTTGACTCCTTCCTGGCGGGTGATGCAGCGCATAAGAATGCCCGAGGGGCTGCGCTTGTACATCTCTCTGTCGAGAAGTAAGAAAGTCTTGGCACGACGAGCTATACGTCATGCCTCAGCTTGGTCTGGGGGCAAGGTGTCGTCGACAAGGCGTTGCAGCAGTGGGTAGCGCCAGTCCGGCAAGTCGTCGGGTGCGGGAGGCTCAGATTCAATGTCCATGGCCTCTAGCTCAGGAGCCGCAGTGGGCTCGGGATCAAGACTCGGTCCAACTGGGGGCGGATCCGAGCCCTCACCATCTTTGTAATCGACGGAAGGCTTGTAGAGGTCGCTGACAAAGACATTTGGAGGGACCGTGGCCTGCTCAGATGCCATTTTGGCGAGCGCGTCGGCGGCCTCATTATACTTTCTTAACACGTGGTTAAGCTCGAGGCCGTCCAATTTTTCCTCCAAGCGCCGGACTGCCTTGCAATACGCGTCCATCTTGGGAACGTGACAACTGGACTCTTTCATGACTTGGTTGATAACGAGTCTGGAGTCGCCTCAGATGTCAAGTCGCTTGATCCCAAGCTCGATCATGATGTGGAGACCATTAACAAGGGCCTCGTACTCCGCCGCATTGTTTGAGGCGGGGAAATGGAGTCGAATTGCGTATCACATCCATACCCCGAGGGGTGAGATGAAGACGAGGCCTGCGCTGGCCCTAGTTTTCATCAAGGACCCATCGAAGTACAAGGTCCAGCACTCAAACTGGATCTGTGGTGGAGGGAGTTGAGTTCCCTCCACTCAGCTACGAAATCCGCTAGGACCTGCGACTTTATAGCTTTTTGAGCCTCATAGGTGATCCCATCACCCATGAGTTCTATAGCCCACTTGGCAATTCTACCATTAGCCTCTTGGTTTTGAATCACCTCTCCCAAGGGGAAAGACGATACTACCAAAATCTGATGGGATTCAAAGTAATGGCGGAGTTTGCATCGAGCTAAGACCACTGCGTAGAGTAGTTTTTGGATTTGGGGGTATCGGGTCTTCGTGTCGGATAGTACCTCACTAACGAAGTACATCGGTCTTTGGACCGGTAGGGTGTGCCCTTCTTCTTTTCTTTTGACCATGATAGATGCGCTGGCCACCTGATCGGTAGCTGCGACGTAGAGGAGCAATGGTTCCCCCTCGGTGGGGGCTACCAAGATGGGAGAGTTGGTGAGCAAAGCCTTGAGCTTGTCAAGGGCCTCCTGGGCCTCGGGGGTCCAGGAAAAATGCTCGGATTTTCTAAGTAACCTATACAGAGGTAGTCCTTTCTCCCCGAGACAGGAGATGAAGCGACTGAGGGAAGCTAGGCATCCCATGACCCTCTGTACTCCCTTTAAGTTACAGATCGGGCCCATATTTGTGATGGCCGAGACCTTTTTGGGGTTGGCCTTGATCCCTCGCTCAGACACTATGAACCCGAGGAGCATGCCTCGGGGGACCCCAAAAACGCATTTTTTGGGGTTCAGTCTGATCCCTTTAGCCCTGAGGCATCGAAATGTCTTATCCAGGTCGGCCATGAGGCCGCTTGCCTTCCTAGATTTGACTACAATGTAGTCCACGTAAGCCTCTACCGTTCAGCCTATGAGGCCTCCGAAGACCTGGAGCATACATCGCTGGTATGTAGCTCCTGCGTTATTATGGCCGAAAGGCATGGTTACGTAACAAAACATTCCGAAAGGGGTGATGAAAGAAGTCGCGAGCTGGTCGGACTCCTTCATCTTGATTTGGTGGTATCCGGAATAAGCATTAAGGAAAGAAAAGTCTCACACCCCGCGGTAGAGTCAACTATTTGGTCGATACGAGGTAATGGAAAAGGATTCTTAGGACATGCTTTATTTAAACTAGTATAGTCTACACACATCCTCCACTTCCCATTTTTCTTTTTGACTAGTACAGGGTTAGCTAACCACTCGGGATGGAATACCTCCTTGATGAATCCGGCTGCCAGCAACTTGTGGATCTCCTCCCCGATGGCCCGATGCTTCTCCTCGTCGAATCGGCGCAGACGTTGCTTCACGGGCTTGGAGCCGGCTCAGATGTCCAAGGAGTGCTCGACGACTTCCCTCGGTATACCTAGCATGTCCGAGGGACTCCATGCAAACACATCGGCATTTGCGCGGAGAAAGTCGATGAGCACTGCTTCATATTTGGGGTCGAGGCTTGAGCTGATCCTCAACGCCTTGCCCTCAGAGGCCTCGGGGTCGAGGAAGACGAGCTTGGTCTCCTCCGCCAGCTCGAAGCTCCCGGCATGACGCTTGGGGTCGGGGATGTCCTGGTCGCCATCACCGAGGATGGTGATGATGGATAGGGACTCAGCCAGAGCCTCGGCCGGCTCAATGCACTCGACGTCGCATTGGTAGGCGTGTTGGCTCGTTGTGCTGACGGTGATGATGCCGTTTGGACCTGACCTCTTGAGCTTGAGGTAGGGGTAGTTGGGGACGACCATGAACTTGGCGTAGCATGGTCGCCCCAGGATTGCGTGGTAGGTTCCTAGGAACCCGACCACGTCGAAAGTGAGGACCTCCCACCTGAAGTTGTCGGGGGTCCCGAAGTAGACGGGCAGATCAATCTGCCCGAGGCAATGGGCGCGATGTCCTAGCACCACTCTGTGGAATGGTGATGCATCATTCCTCAGCCTAGACTTGCTGATCCCCATGAGGGCCAAAGTCTCGACATAAAGAATGTTGAGGCCGCTGCCTCCATCCATCAACACCTTGGAGAGATGAGTCTCAGTGATGATGGGATCGACAATCAGGGGGTAACTCCCGGGGTTGGGTATCTGATCTGGGTGATCCTGCCGATCGAACGTGATTGCGCTCTCCGACCATTTGAGGTACGAGGGCGCGGTTGTGCTAACCGCGCAAACCTCTCGGAGCTCGCGCTTCCTTTGACTCGCAGCGAGGCGAGCCGCACGTCCGCCAAAGATCAAGAGGCAGTTCTTGACCTTGGGGAAGCCTTCTCCTTGAGCATCGTCGTCCTTGGGGGGCTCTTCAGCGCCCTCCTTGGCTATGATGTCGGTGTAGTACCGACGCAAGATGGTGCACTCCTCGAGGGTATGCTTGGTTGGTCCCCTGTGATAGGGGCATGGCTTCTTCAACATCTCATCGAAAAGGCTGGGGCTAGCAGGAGCCCGCTTGGGGTTCTTGCGATCTGCCGCGGCGACCAAGTTGTCATCCCACCGACCCTGCTTCCCCTTGCGATCCTTCTTCTTCTTGGGGTCGCGGGAGCCTGAGGCCTCGGTGGTTTCGGCCTTCTGTTTCCCCTTGGCAGTGCCATCAGAGAAAATTGCACCAACTGCCTCCTCGCTTGAAGCAAAGTTGGTGGCGATGTCGAGCAATTGGCTGGTGCTCGTGGGGGTCTTGCGACCGAGCTCATGTACCAGCTCCTTGCAGGTGGTGCCGGTGATGAAGGCCCTAATAACATCGATGTCTGTGATGTTGGGGAGCTCGGTGCACTGCTTGGAGAACCGTCTGATGAAGTCTCGGAGGGACTCATCAGGCTTCTGCCGACAGCTCCTAAGGTCCTAGGAATTTCCAGGACGCACGTATGTGCCCTGGAAGTTCCCGACGAAGATCCTAACTAGGTCGGCCCAGCCATAGATCATGCGCTTAGGGAGATGCTCTAGCCATGCTATGGCCGAGTCGGCCAAGTGGAGTGGCAAGTTGCGGATGATGAGCAGGTCATCATCCGCTCCGCCTAGCTGGCACGCTAGGCGATAGTCCGCTATCCAGAGCTCAGGGTTAGTTTCCACTGAGTACTTGGTGAGGTTAGCAGGCTGTCCGAATTGGGCCAGGAAATTGGCCCTACGGATGGCCTCGCTAAAGATGCGGGGGCCCGGAGGCTCTGGCGACGTGCTGCGATCGTGGTCGGGGTCGTATGTCCCGCCGCGGCGCGGTCGGTACCACCGAGACTCGGCCTCGTCCCTGTCACGCCGTCTGGCCTCGAGAGTGGCCCGGGCGTCCTTGTTTGTCCTGACACATTCGTGGACAGATGGGGCTTTGTCGCCCCCCTTGCGGGTTAGGGGGCGGCGGGCCCTGCACTGTTGGCGCCTTGTTGGGAGGGGGTTGATCCCCTGGGTGTCTCATACCGTGGGACTACGACGCAGAACTCTCTGTGTTTTGTACCACGGCCTACTCCAGGAGGCCACGCAACCCCTGGCGCACCCTCCTCCCCTTAGGAGTTGATGGCTCAGGCATCGCTCTGAGGAGGAGTGCAGCAGCCATCACGTTCTGGCTGGCCGTGCTGAAGACTGGGGGATTTCCCCCCTTCGTCCTCGCTGATGCGGCGGTTAACGTCCCGGGCGCGGCTTCTAGCCTCACCTCCGTCCCCGCGGGTAGACCGGTCTTGCACCAGGGTCCCGTGTAGTTGATGGAGGCGTACGCGCTCTTCTTCGAGCCTGGCCCCCAGCTCGTTGAGTTACTCGAGGTCAGGGCGTCGACCTTCTGCGGGTGCTGACGCGGCCCCGCGTGCTCTAGGGTGGTTCCCGGGAGTCGTGTTGGGAGGTGGAGTTGCGTCCTTCTACTCAGAGGGCCCTGCACCCCCTTGGGCATTAGGGGGCGCCCCTCCAACCTCGAGGTTGAAACACTCTCACGATGGATCGTAGCCACCGTCGTCGGAATCGGAGTAACCGAGGCAGTAGTTGCTAGCCTCAAGAAAGCGCATGAAAGTTTCTGGGTCACCGCAACCGGAAAAATCAGCACCAGCCCATTCATCTTCTCCTGAGGTGGGATGCTTAGGGTACGACGAAACGGGTGGTGTAGTAATAAGGTCCAGAGTAGACCTTAGGTGATGCCTTGGAAGGTCCGCATACGCACTTAGTGAGGTGCTCACGGAAGAGGCATAGGTGGCAGCTATGCTTCTGAACCCAAAAGGCAGCTCAGAAGGTGCAACTGTCTTTCCTCCATCCGTGGGTGGAGGGTGATGAGAAGTTGAGACCCCCTGATCCCTCTTCTGAGGAGGAGGTGGAAGCCGAGCTTTGCCCTTTGATCGGGGCGGTACAGGAGGTCATGAAGTCCCCCTGTTGGTCCGTGGAGCGGAGCTCGATGCTCCATGAGCCCTTCCTCTAGCGCCTGGTGGGCCAGAAGAATGGGCGATCCAGTGAGGGACATGCAGGCGGAGGGCCGGAAGGGCCCTTGCCTCGGCGGTAGGGTCAGAGATCCTGGACCTCTGACGCCCTCGTCGGGCTCCCCCAGCATGATGCCCTGAGCGCCTCCCGCGTGCTGACTGTAGTGGGATCGGCTCGGGGCGAGGCTCGGCATCGTCACATGGCAGAAGGAGGACCATGTCATAGCCGGAGCCAAGACATGAACTCCAGACTCCCGAACATCACGACAATGCCGAGAAGGAGTGGGCAGAATTTGTCTGCATCCGGGCTTTCACTAATAGGGAAAGGAGAATACAACGCAGAAGGCCCCTACCTGGCGTGCCAACTGTCGGCGTCTAGACCCGTCATCTAGACATTAATGAGTATAAGTCTACGTGTCTCCCTAACCCGGATGGTGATGCAAGTGGAATACAGAGAATTTATACTGGTTCAGGCTAAGGATGCCCTACGTCCAGTGTGAGATCGAGGGTCTGTATTTCCTTGCACCCAAAGGTGCTTGTAGTAGGGGTGTACAAGTAGGTCGCGAGAGAGGGCTATGTCCCAGGTCTCGACTTTGTGTGATGGACAGAGCGCCTCTTGCTACTCTGGCGTGCGTGTGGTCTTACTTAGAGTTCTAGTGTTGTGTGCGTCGTAAGTTTTTCTTGGATGTGTGCCCTGGCTCCCCTCTTATAGTCATAAGGGGACATAGGGTTTTTACATGTGTTGACCGGCCATCTCCTTCTGGTGAATGGTAAAGCCACAGTCCCGACCCTGTAGAAGCTTGCCCATCCCGTCCTTTGGGCATGGCTGACAACATGGTTGCTCCTGTGGAGGGTTGCCGAGCCCTGTTGAGGTCGTGGGGGTCGGGTCGGTGATACTGCTGCATGTCCTGTAATAGTAGGAAAAGACAGCCAAAGTGACACCGGTTAATCTCCCCCATGCCTCTTTTACTGTGAGGCGGTACTCCACAGTGAAAGAGGTAAGGCTGCACAGTGAAAGAGGTAAGGCTACAGTGGCCGGGGTGGTTGGAACAGTTGCTGCCATGCCCTGTCACAGTACGGGGATCACAGCGCACGTCAAGTCGAGGGTATGGTCATCATGCGTTGGAAGCCTGGCTCCGAGATGGGGGCTCAGGCGAGGCAGTGTTGGCTCCCGAGCCCAAGAGGGATCGGGTGAGGCGGAACTTGCGCCCGAGGCCAAGGGGTCGGGCGAGACAGAACCCGCGCCCGAGCCCTGGTGATCTTGGGTGATCTGCCTTTTCCCCTTTTTTGTGATTTTTATTTCTTTGATTTGGGTATCCCTTTTATGGTACCCAACAAAACCCAAGGAAGGCTTCACTATGAAAGTTGTGGGGAATTTCATAAGTTTTCTAACGGTCTAAGCTACAACTCTATTAGATTAACAGAATAAGAGTTATACCTATTTTACTAGGCTGGTGTTTTCATATCACGAGAAAATTCCAGGATACATGTTTGTTCTCTTGCACATAAGTTCTTCGGGATGTCAGAAGTTCTCAATGTTAGTTCACTTGTCTGGAAAACATGCAAGCTACCTTTCTTGTGTCCCCTAGTTGACTTTTCTTAAAGGGGGTAGCCTAAATAAAGAAGTTACAAAGAGAAAAAGTGGTTAATGACTGGAACATCTATAAGCACATCAAGTGCTTGGTATGTTTGGTTTGTTTCAAGATATCATTCCATTTGGAGTGTGCTAATACCAATGGAGGTTTATGTCATGGCTGATACTAATAGATTGAGAGTTATGCTTATGAGGATCAGATGACACCAAAGTTTACAAAGTTATATGTGGGATGTAAGAGTGGAACAACTTAACTGTGATAAAGGTACTGATAGTTGGAATTTAGTGTTGGGACCAACCTTGGATTAAGAGACTTGGTACAATGAATTTATGATGTGTAGCATCCAAAAAGGATAGGAGAACTAGTCCCTAGTGTCCCCCAATCAATCTCATCTTAAGGGGAGTAGTACCTTGATATCATGTGATGATGCATTTTAAAACTATCTTGAAGTGATATTTGTCTTCTGAGATATCTTATGGTTATGATAATCTATCCTTGCCGTGTTACTGACGTTGGTCACTTGATGACAGGGAGTGTAGTGTCCCATGGATCAGGAGAATAATATGACACCACTCATGGATATGTGGGAAGAATATGATCATCTTGCCTTTGCAGAAGGATGTTATGAGTATGACAAAGCTGAGTGTTATCAAAATAATAATACAGAAGAGCAAGTTGACATTGAATCAAATCAAAATCCACAACGACGAACGAGAAAAAGGAAAAACCATAAGAAGCCTACTCATGGAAGTAAAGTGCAAGGAAACTATATCAATGGAAGATTGAGCAATGTGGATAGGAACAACATTCAAGGAGCTACTAAAGTGGTGGGTGGATATATTCAAGTGGACTCAGTGCTAGTTTTTGCTCTGTTTGACCCAAGTGCTTTGCATTCTTTCATATCCACCAACTTGGTAAAGACAATCGAGAGAGTGAAGTGTCCAACCAGGAAGCCTTTGCTAGTTCAAACCCTAGTGGGAGAAGTACAGGCAAATCAAGTGTGCCCAAATATCAATCTCGTCATAAGCAAGGAAAACTTCACTGTAAACCTCATTGTGCTAGAGTCACTCGACATTCCTTTGGTTTTTGGCAATGGATAGTTATGTGCACACAAAGGAGTGTTCTATGCTACCTAGTGGAAAATTTTCTTAACCGCACCATTAGGAAAAAGAATTGAGCATCAAGGTGGACCACTCCTACCTGAGGAGGCAAATCTGTGCTAAGTTATCATGTCTTTGAGTTGTATAAGTCAAGAAGTTATTAGTCAAGATGGACAGTGATCAATTATGAGTAATAGACATCCTATGGAAACTTTGTTCATAAGTTGTGATCCTGAGACAAAAGTGTTTGCTTTTGGAATACAAGTTGTGAAGTTGAAATAGTTATCAATATCTTGTTACTGGTTCCCTTTTGGAATCCGTGTCTTTTCTAAATCTCAAGGACGAGATTCATTTTAGGCGGGGTATATTTGTAACACCCTAAAAATTGTTTTCTTGGAAATAGAGCTAAAATGATTTATTTACGAATTTTTTGTGCTCATGAAAATGTAGGAAAAATAATATTTTTCTTTAAAATAAAATTTATCATAGGAGTTAGCAATGTGGTTGTGCATGCATGCCTTAGCATTTTATTTATTGTGATGAGTGTATTTGAACCTAAAATTCAAAATGATTTAAAATGATTTTGAAATGAGTTTCAAATGGCTTTTGGAATAAAAGAAAAATGAAAGAAAAGGAAAACCTCTTCCTCTCTCTGTTCTGGCCCGAAGGCCCACTCCATCTCCCCACCCGTGGCCCATCTCCCCTTCCTTCTCGGCCTCGGCCCAAGCCGCGCCTTTCTTTTTCCCCATCTATCTTGGCCCAGTAGAGCAGCAGCAGCACCTAGCCCAACTCCTCGGCCCGACTCCCCCTCTTTCCTCTCTCCGCCCAATGGCCGGCCCAGCTGAGGCGAGCCCCGCGCCCTCTCTCTCTTCCCCTTGCTTCTCTCTGTATGACGAGTCGGCCCTGGTCTCTCTCTCACTGATGCATTGGACCCACAGGTCAGCGGCTTCTTTCCCCCTCCTCCTTCCTCTCGCCGTGAGCTAGCCAGACACGACCAGGAGCGAATCCAACCCAATTTCCTGGGATTTTCCGTTAATCATGCCCTAATCGAGTCCCTTTTTAGCCCTAGCTCCTTCCCTGCTCTCTCCTTTTCCATCTATCACACCGAGGAAGTCTTTTAGCCCTTGTTTGGCGAGGCTTGGATCTCACCGATAAACGAACTCGCCACCGCCGTGGTTTTCGCTCTGTGGTGCTCAAAGCTTATCCGCAATCATGTGCCGACCTTCGCAACATGGTGCCGAAGCTCCAGCATTCTTTCCATCAACTTCTACTTATCTCCATCGTTCCCTAAACGCCACCGAACTCGAGCAGAGGACCGCCGCCTGCCGTCTCTCATCGCCGGACCTCTCCAAGCCGACTTCGTCCTTTATTTTGCCGTTGGTGAGTTCACGACCCTTTTCTCTTGCTCCCCATGCTCTCGGCTTGTTAAACGGTGCACCACAGCGTTTTTTCATCCAACTCCAGCGAGGTCGGGCCGCGTCCGGCCATGGCGCCGCCGTCTGGACTCGCCGCCGGCCGGCCAGAACTTCCCCACCCCCTCCCAGCCATCCAATTCAAGATCAGTGCTTATGATTAGAAGATACCGCTTCGGGGTAGATTTTAATAAAGAGCCCCTGGCATTTTTAAATATAGAACCTGCAGTCCAAAGCACCCTTGTGAAATACGCCTTTCAGTTTTGAAAATGTAACTTAGTTCGGTTTGATTCAAAATATGTTTTCCAATATTTAGAAAACTGCCACTAAGTTTGTTTTACTCATAAAATATTCATCTTAACTCCGTTTTGACACATTCAAATTGCGTTAGACTCGTCTTTGAAATATCTACATGTTAGTAACACCACTTTCTCAGTTGAAACTTTTTAATTTCGAGACCCTATTTAATTAATTGTTTTTATAAAGAAAATCTTGGAAAATTCACAACTTCTCCGTTTTAGCTCCGATTTTCGTGATCTTTACATCTGTGAGATCGTAGCGTAGCGCAGAATCATTTTATAAACTTTTCCTACTATTTTTATATGTTTGGTGTACTATTCTAATTGTAGTCTTGTTCGCTTCGTGTATGTTGTCTTCGATTGTTTGTGTGCTGATTATCGATGATCGAGTTTAGACGGTGAGCAACTCGTGGTGATCAAGAGTGCTTCAGTGATCAAGATCAGAGCTTTAGCAACAAGTAAGATCAGCAGAACTAAAAGGATCAGCAAGAGCAATTGGATCAAGGCAAGTATAGTAAGTTGGATTTTATTTCTGTGACCATGATCCTGAGACTAGATTAATGTTAAGTAGTAAATGATAAAAAATGACTTTTAGCAACTTGATGATTTATCTGTAAGCGATAACCGGGACAACAGTGCAACCATGAGGGTTATAATGGCTCTGACTTTAGTTAGGTATGAGTAATTTGTCTAGCTCGTTAGCGGTTACCGTGTGGCGCAATTGGGGAATAGCATACCGTGGATTCCTGTGGGTGGATCACACGGACTGACTAATGAAACCAAGCGGCCCTAACTTGTTAGACGAACCTTTGCAAGCCTTCATAGTGATCCCTGCCGACCTTCCTTGGTAGTGGGTTAAGAGGCTGATCACTTTGGGCGAAAGGTTAAATCATGACTCATGGGTAAAGATGTGCAACCTTTGTAGAGTGTTTAAAACTGGTATACTAGCCGAGCTCACGGTCAGGAGCGGCCTTGGGGATTCTTGCATTAAGGGTGATGAATCTTGTGTGTTAATATGCTCATTATTTATTGTTTAATGTTCTACATTATTTATGTCACATTGATCATGAGATTGTGGGATCTATACAATCTAGTTGCTATACTTGTTGAGTTCGACATGGACTCACTCTTGCTATTTCCTCCACACTTTAGGAGATGTTTTAGGCTTGTGATCAACCAGTCAGTTTGGATCCTGTAGAGAGAAGTTAATACCCGAAGTTTGGAGTTGTCTATCCACTGTTTGGTATCAAAGGTTATCTCTTTTACACTAAGTACATTACATATTTATGCGTTGTCTTCTGATATTACCCCCTTATTTGTAGCTATATGTGAGATTTGACCTCTAAGACTCACATATGGTGCATACCTGATCTTGTTGTTAAAATCGGGTATTACATTAACTATCACATGGTTACGTCCTTACCACTGTGTCTCAAAATCATTAGTGACTAAATAGCTAGTGCATATGGTAAATTTTGTGATGCATATTTGACATAATATATGAATTCAAATGAAAAATGTTTAAACGGAAAAGTTTTAGATCGTTTCGAGTACTGCAAATTTTATTTAGTTTATTTCTCTATCTAAGATTATTTGAAAAACTCATAAAAATTGTTACGAGTGGAATGCCAAAGTACGAGAACAGAGAGGAATAGAATGAACTCTGTGTTTCTTTATTCATTGATCACGGGTATTTATACAAGTCGGGGGGGAGAGGAAACTCTCACCCCAAGTAAACTCGAGCCCACGATGAGTCGTGGGTGATATCACAGAGGTGGAACCGGTCTCCATGGGTACGTGCGTAGTCGTGGGTGATATCCCGTAGGCAGTCGTGGGAGATGTCGTAGTTAGGATAGATCTCCCGTAAGGGGATCCGAGGAGATGAGATCACCCCGGATAAAATATCCGTAACACTCCCCTTTGATCGAATCACTTGTTGAGATCAATGAATTGTATTGCTCCTCCAAAAATTCCTGTAGGATAAAAACGAGGAAAAATACGTGTGTATATGTGCTATAGTAAAACTCCTTAAAACCGCTTGGGAAAAGAAGGAGAAAGTTATAGCACTTAATGATTGCCTCATTGTAAACTAATATGAGAAAACCTTTGCAGGAGAAAACTCATGTTGTAGTTTGAGGACAATATGTGTCTTTGATACTCCTTTAAAAACCCCTGTGGGGAAAACAAGGAATATGACACTCTTGTGTTAATATTATCTCATTAAAAACTCCTTATGAGAAACCTTGTGAGGAAAACTCATAGAGAGAAAAGAATATAATATGATGGTGTAGACAGACCAATGTCGAGGAGATTTCTCCCCCTGAACTTTGCAAATCCCTAAGTCATCGCATACCAATTCCTTTGACACATTTTTCAAATGAGGAAGCTGGTAGGGACTTAGTGAATAGATCAGCGAGATTGTCGCATGATTTGGTTTTCAAGATATCAATCTCTCCTTTTTGTTGTAATTCATGAGGATAGAACAACTTTGGAGAGATGTGTTTGTTGATATTGCTCTTGATATAGCCTGTCTCCATCTGTGTAACACAAGCAGCATTATCTTCATAGATAATGGTTGGAGCTGTGATAGCTTTAAGACCACATGACTGCTATATGTGGTTGATCATTCTGCGAAGCCAAACGCATTCACGTGAGGCCTCATATAGTGCGACTATTTCAGAATGATTCGTGGACGTTGTTGCCAAGGTTTGCTTGGATGATGTCCATGATATGGCGGTTCTGTTTTGTAAGAATATGAAACCGGTTTGTGATCTCCCATTATGGGGGTCTGATTAATATCCAGCATCGGTGTATCCTATCATCTCAGAATTTGTTCCTCTTTGGAAGAATAATCCAAGATCCCTTGTGCCATTAACATATCTGAGGATCTGTTTTACTCCTATCCAATGTCTCTTGGTAGGAGCGGCACTGTGCCTTGCTAGCAAATTCACTGCGAAAGCGATGTCAGGCCTGGTGCTATTGGCAAGGTACATCAGTGCTCCAACGGCACTAAGGTATGGGACATGAGGTCCTAGGATTTCCTCCCCCTCATCTTGTGGTCTGAATGGATCAGTGTTTAGTCCTAAAGACCGAACGACCATAGGGGTTTTAGAAGGATATGCTTTGTCCATATTGAATCTCTCCAATACTTTTTGGACATATGCAGATTGATGCACAAAGATTCTAGTTGAAAGATGCTCAAGCTGTAGGCCTAAGCAGAATTTGGTTTTTCCCAAATCCTTCAACTCGAATTCTGTCTTAAGATGTTTGCATGCCTCATCAATATCTTGTTTGTGGCCGATGATATTTAAATCATGAACATACACTGATATGATGCAGAATCCCGTTTGGGATTTCTTGATGAAGACACGTGGGCAATCATCACTGTTGGAGTAGCCCTTCTGCAGAAGGTACTCGCTGAGTCTGTTATACCACATTCTTCCCGACTGCTTTAAGCCATAGAGTGATTCTTGCGTTTTGATTCGTTATTGGGATTCCGTCAGGAACCTTCATGTATATGTCCGAATCGAGTGACCCATAGAGGTATGCAGTCACTACGTCCATCAACTGCATAGATAGATAATTTTGTACAGCCAGAGAGATTAAGTATCGGAATATATTCCACCCATGACTGGAGAGTATGTTTCATTGAAGTCAATGCCGGGTCTCTGCGTGAACCCTTGTGCTACAAGCCTCGCTTTGTATCTCACCACCTCATTGTTCTAGTTCCGCTTTCGGACGAAAACCCACTTGAATCCCATAGGGAATACTTGTGGAGGTGTAGGTATTACTTGTGAGAATACCTATCTTTTTGTGAGCGAGGATATTTCTGCTTGGATTGCATCCTTCTATTGGTTCCAGTCCGAGCGCGTTTTGCACTCTGCCATGGTCTTAGGATCTGGATCATTTTCAACGATTTCGGCAATCATTGCGGAGAAATATGAGTCGACAATTGTAGTCTTTCTATCAAATGACTCTCCAGTTTCTGCATAGTTGATGGAAATTTCATGGACCCTTTCTGATGCATCATCATTTCTCAAGATAGTCGCATCAGGGTATTCCGATGTCCCAGCATCAGTAACTGAGTGCACTGTTGATGTGGGATGTGAAGGTTGAACCTCCACTGGGTGTTTCTCAACATGAGGTTGAGCTGCATTTACTGGATCAGAAGATTTTGTCTTCCGTTTCCTTTGCTTGCTAGAAGCTGTATCCGTGGAGATAGTCGTACTTCTCCCCCTCTTACTAGTGAGTTGAGTAGTTTTATTTGGTACCTCTACTCTTTCCGGTACATTTCTCGCTGGATTATAGGATTTTGTAACACCCTTATAATCAGTAAATGCGTCTGGCACGTTGTTTGCAATGTGTTGCAAATTTATGATTTTCTGAACTTGGAGTTCAGATTCTGAAGTACGTGGATCTGAGTTGGGTATGTTTGGGGCATCCTAATTGATTTCCTGGCATTGTTTGTGATGTGGTAAGTCTCCCCCTACTGCCGGAAAATGATCTTCATTGAAGATACAATCAGCGTACCGGGCCGTAAAGAGGTCCCCTGTGGTGGGATCTAGATACTTTTATGATCGACGGAGATTTGTATCCCACATAGATCCTCACTTTTCTATGGGGGCCCATTGTTGTACACTTCGGTGGTGAGATCGGTACGTATGTAGCGCAACCGAACTTTCGCAGATGGGAAATGCTTGGAGGATTTCCATGTACTAGTTACAACGGGGACGTTGCATGGTATGCAGTTGGTCGCAATTGAATCAGTTCAGCAGCGTGTAAGACTGCATGACCCCAACATGAGGTTGGTAGATTGCAATTCTACAATGGCGGTCTAGCAATGACCTTGATTCTCTTGATGAGAGACTCGGCTAACCCATTTTGTGTGTGGACATATGGGACAAAATGTTGTACTTGTATTCCTAAGGCCATACAATAGTCATTGAAGGCACGAGAGGAAAATTCAGCAGCGTTATCCATCCTAATGGATTTTATTTGATGTTCAGGATGTTGCGCTTTGAGTTTGATAACTTGCGCAATTATTTTGCCAAAAGCATGGTTTCGTGTTGATAGCAGAGACACATGAGACCATCGTGTGGATGCGTCTATTAGAACCATGAAGTACCTGAACAGTTCCGATATCGGGCCACATATGTCCCTTTGAATGCGTTCAAGGAAGTTGAGTGGTTCAACTTTGATTTTGAGGGAAGAGGGCCTCAAAATTAATTTCCCTATTGCGCATGCAGTGCAAGTGTAATCTGAGGATTGGGGAAATTTTGCATTGGTTAGCGAGTGACCAACAGAATTGCTAGTAATTTTTCTCATCATCCCTATGCTAGGGTGACCAAGGAGATCATGCCAAGTTTGGAATGCATTAACATTCTGAAAAATTACTTTGTACGCAACATGTTGTACGGGTTTTATGTATGAGTAGTACAATCGAGACGAAGTTGAGGGAATTCTTTCGAGAGTATCTCTGCCATATCTGTTATCCTTTGTAATGAGGAGGAACTCCTCATTATTTTGGTGATGGTTTTGATATGATACCCATTTTTGCGGATATCTTTATAACTCAATAAGGTACGAGTTGAATCAGGATACAAAAGTGCATCCTCGATTGTAATCGTTGTACCCATAGGGAGCGTAATAATGGCTCTTCCAGAGCCTACTATTACGGCATCGCATCCAGCGATTGTTAAAACATTTCCTTTGCTCTTTGTGAGAGATTGGAAATATTTTATTTCCCTGAGTATAGAGTTAGTGGTGCCACTGTCCACTAGGCACATTTCCTCATCCATCGGATTGACTCCGTACAATCTATGAAAATAGAGAATATAAAAGAGAATGAAATTCTCAACATGAATATATATGAAATATAAACATTTATTGATGTTGAATTGTGCATAAGTCAATGAACATCAAACAGAGTGCATCAAAAACAAATTGTCAATTATTACAATCCCGAAGGCGAATGATGAAACTAAAATTTCAAATGACTATCAATCTAGTTGTAGTCGCCGAACAGATCATCAGAATTGTATTCGATGATCATGTTGTTGGTGGAGTCATTTGCCATGCCATCAGGTGGGAGAGGCGCCATTGTGTTGCTCGGTCCCGCTGGGGTGGGGTTGGAACATCCTGGGGCTGCCAGATCATTGAAGTGTGCTTCAGACGGTTGTCCACCTTGGTTGGAGCGTCCTTGGTTGGAGCGTCCTCGTCCCACGGAATGCAAGTACAGTTCCACAAGGTGCTTAGGGGTGCGGCATTTCTAAGTCGGGTGGTTGTAGCAACCACACTTTGTACAAGTTGAGGACATGTCTTTTGACTTAGAGTTGTTGCCTTTGCCCTTAGCACCTCGAGGCTTACGGGGTCCCTTGCGCTTGTTTTTGCCTTTGGAGGATCTAGGATTGCCATTCTTGTTGGCATCTTTTGGTGTCTGTTTCTGAGCATTTGCATGTACTTCGGGCAAGGGCTTGGCACCGACAGGGCCTTGATTGGAGTTCCATATGAGGAGCTCATTGTGCCTCTCAGCCTGAAGTAATGTTTTAATGAGATCAGAATAGACTGTGAATCCCCGCTCACGGTATTGCTGTTGGAGGATCATTTGAGCGGGAAGCATGGTAGACAAAGTCTTTTCAATTTTCTCCGCATCAGATGGCTCCATTTCACAAAACCTCAGTTTGAAACTGAGTTTGTGCATGGCATGGTTATATTCATTCACATATTTGAAATCTTGAATGCGGAGGTGGTTCCACTCATGAGTGGCCTCCGGGAGAATAACTGCCTTTTGTTGCTCATACCGCTGTTGCAAAGCAAGCCAGAGAGCCCATGTCCTCTTCCATCAGATATTCAGCTTTGTGATCTGAATGGATGTGGTTCCTTATTATGTATAAGGCATGGTACTTGGATGGTTCAGACAATGGAGCATCTCCCTGTTTGGGAGTGTCAATTGCCCTATACATTCAGCGTAACGATAGACTCACTTTGAGATCCATCGCCCATGTAGGGAAGTTGTGTCCATCAAGAGCTAGCTCGGCAAATTCCTTCTTAGAAGAAACTTGGGCATCAGACTCTTTGGTGGCCATTGCCTACATGTTTATTTGCATATATTTAATTAATTTCGGGGTTGTAAAATTAACAAGAATGTAATTGCATATTTATATAACAATGTAAATTGTGTATATAAAAACAATATAAAATTGCATATGTAAGGCAATGTAAAATTGCGTATGTAAAGCAATGTAAAATTGTGTATGTAAAGCAATGTAAAATTGCGTATGTAAATAACAAGGTAGACTTGTTTATGTGTAGCAAGGTAAACTTGCATATGTTTTATGGTATTTTGATTTCTCATTTTGTGGAACATAGGTAGTCACCATGGAGGTGTAGACCATTTTATATTTTCACTTTGGGATGTAGTCCTTGTATGTTTATTATTAAATTTGGGAGAGCACTTTGAGGAATAAATCCCGCAGTAGTATGAGTACTACCTTGTGGTCACCAAAATAATAATAAAGTAAGGTGACATCTAGTGAAAAAATAGTATTCCAAATAGGGAGAAAAATTGACCATAAAATATTTACATATTGTACATGTGATAGGGAATTGTAAATACAAAACGCCTTCGACATGTAACGAATTTTTCATTCATAATATGATTGCGGAATGTAAAAATATTTACAATGCAATATAGAAATCAGTGTCTAAATTTACAAGAAAATTAGACCAACAAGCGGATGTAATTTAGGTAATGAAAAATGCTATGTAGATAAATAAATAAAATTAGCTAATGCATAAAAATGAAAAGCCAATGATAACTGGCCCAGGTTGAAAGCTCGCAGGCCCCAACCTGGGCCTGGGCCACCAATTTGGCCCAATTGGGGGTGGGGGAGGTGGGCCATATATAAGGCCAGGGGCTAGGGTTTCCAAACCCTAACCCCCAGCCCCAAACAGCCGCCGCCAGCAGGCCAGGAGGGGCTCCAAGCCGCCGCCGCCAAGGGGGGCGCGTCCCTGCGCGTGAGCCCGTGGGGCCGTGCCTCGATCCGCGCGCCCATGTGGGGTCGCTGCAGTGGAGTGAGGAGGCCACGCGGTCGGGGGCTCGGGGCGCCTCGCAACCGCGGACTGGGGCACGCGCGCCCGCGGAGGACGCCGCCGCCGGGTCGCCGTGCCGAGGTGGGTCGCCACGCGGCTGCGTCGAGTCACGCGCCGAGGGCAGGCCGCCGTGGTCGCGGCCGCCGCGTCGGGGCAAGGCCGCGTCGAGGAAGGCCGCCGCGCTCGGGACGAGCCGCTGCGGCGGCGCGGGCTGTCGTGCCGCGCTGCGGGGCCGAGCAAGGCTGCGAGGCGGCCAGCTCCTCCGCGTCGTGGTGCCGCTCGTGAGCCACGCCGAGGCCGCGAGCGCCGTGTGCGCGAGGCCGCGAGCCCTGCGTGCGCCCAGGCCGGAGGCCCGTTGCCACGCGGAGGAGAACCAGGCCAGGACTTGGTGCGCGACCGTGATGAGCTCCGACGGCTCGACTTCCTCCTCCCACTCCCCCATGGACAAGCTCAAGTCGGGGGAGCGCGTCCCCGAGCCGAAGGCCCGTGGGGGACGCTGAACCACGTGCGGCGGAGACGCGGGGGCGGAGTTGGTGGCGGCTGTGGTGGAGCAGCGAGCGCCGGGTCGACGAAGTACGCCGACAGACGAGTTGGCGCTGACATCCGCACCGTGATTGTTGGTGGAGACGGATGGCGCGGAGGCGGGCTGTGCGCAGCCCGCTCAGAAGACGGCGTCGGCGTCGGGTACCGAATCGGCAACTGCGTCTCTATGCCCAGTGACAGCTATTGGCTGGCCACCATGGATGGTGGCGGTGGTGGGCACGGGCCGTCGCCGTGGAGCGGGCACCGAGGCCGGGGTGGAGCCGGCAAGGCAAGGACCAGCGCTGGAGGCGCTGGTGGAGTCGGTGCCCTCGACGGTGGCGCCGCGGGCGAAGCCGTGGACGACACCACCGAACGCCGTGACGGAGGGGCGACGTTTGCACGTCGGTGTCCCCCGAAACGACGTCGTACAGGAAAATGCCTGGGGTTCCTGTCAAGATCACGGCGTTCGCCCCGAAAGCGATAGCCGCGAGCCTCTCCAAGGAGTTCCAGGATGTCCTCCAGTAGTTCCGCCTGAAGGCGGTTGTTGCCGAAGTGTGTGCCCAATGTCCGGGCACGGTTCATCGCCATCGAGACGATTTTGAAGAATGAGAGAAGCCATTGAGGCATGATTACGGCGAGGGAAAGGCATGATTCTACCTTGGGGTGAGGCCTTGGGTGAAGGTCGATCCCTCGACGATGTTTTATCCAACCGAGCTATTCCCCTCTGGGTAGGGGAGAGCGATGTGCTGATAACGTGTTACGAGTGGAATGCCAAAGTACGAGAACAGAGAGGAATAGAATGAACTCTGTATTTCTTTATTCATTGATCACGGGTATTTATACAAGTCGGGGGGAGGAGAGGAAACTCTCGCCCCAAGTAATCTCGAGCCCACGATGAGTTGTGGGTGATATCACAGAGGTGGAACCGGTCTCCACGGATACGTGCGTAGTCGTGGGTGATATCCCGTAGGCGGTCGTTGGAGATGTCGTAGTTAGGATAGATCTCCCGTAAGGAGATCCGAGGAGATGAGATCACCGCGGATAAAATATCCGTAACAAAAATATTGATTTTTTAAAAAATGTTTTCCTGGGTGGTTTGCAATAGTACTCATGGTCTTTTCATTGGCGGTTCACAACAACACTCAAGAAACGTTGCATATTTCCTTGGAGGTCGAGTGGAACCGTTACGGATATATATTTCTTTGGCGGTTTCTATCACCCTAAGAAAATGACAAATACTTTGGCGGTTGGATTTTGGCAGTCAAGGAAATCTTAGACCCCCAAGGAATGTTTATGCTCCATGCCGGACAGTGCACCAAAAACTTCGCTCCATGCATGTGCATGTCCATGCACAGCCATGTTTATTGGACGGACATGCGAAATAAATTAATAATATATTATTTGCCATATATGCAACTGAGACATCCTAAGGAGAGCGATTTGAACTTTGTTCCTACGTGACCCGATAAAATCATTCAGACACTTGCCTTCTATCTTTATTGTATATATTGATAATTCAATTAATATTTTTATTGCATGTCAAATAGTTTTTACAAACACGTGCATGTCACACAGGTATATTTACTAGTCTTTAGAAAAACTCCAAATTTTCCACCAAATAACTTGTATTATTCTAGTGAATCGTGGGCATTTTGAACGCAGAACACTTCGTTTTATGACAATTAATTTTTAGACTTGAGGCCTGCTCAAAAGTACAGAACCGTAGCTTTATATTCCAAGCATTCTCGAAATCTTGGTCAGAACAGGATTATGCTGTCTACATATTGTATAACAGATAAATCTATCCTGCCTTTAAGTATATGTAATATAATAACCAAAAATATGTACTGTAAATAGCCTTGTTCATAGGACAAGAATTAGACACGTCATCACCACATGCCTAGTCTCTAGTGTGCTCTGCTGCGTAAACATATATAAAGAACAAAATAATATCTCATTAAACTGAAAAGACAGTATTCTCAGGTGTTAAGATAGTGAAGACACTACGAATGAATGTGATAAAAAGTGTGTTACACACAATTGCAGTTCGCTGCGGTGTCTCTTTCGAGTAGTACATATCTTCAGAGTCGTCATAGGGCAGCCTTATTCATGTGCTCGCCAAACGGAATGAACCAACAACACAACAAAGTAGAAAGGTAGAAGATACGATACAATACAATAAACGAGATAAAATTAATGGCGCGCGTACGCGCAAGTACAGACGATGCTCCATGCTATCATATGCATGCCGAACTTACGGCGTCGGCTGCCTGGTTACCTTTAGCCTGTTCATGTGCCTCCTTGCTTTCCCTTTCCAGAAATCCAATTCCGTATCACCAACAGAGTAATGCAGCACCAGGTCGTTGAGGTTTTTGAGATACTCGATTCCCCACTCCTGACTGCTGTGTTCGATTTCTGATGTCGTCTCTTTCTCATCAATTTCCTGCATGTGACGCGGTTGTTCAGACACCGGACAAAGCAGGTGAAGAGACGTGAGAGCTGCCATGGCTCCTTCAACAATGCGCAGACGTGGACGCTTCGGGGCCTCAAAGCAGAGCCTCTCAAGGCTTGCGAATCCGTCCTTTTCTACAACGAAGGTGTGGCCACGAAATCCGTCGTCATCCTCAGCCAGCTTCAGATAAAGCAGCCGAGGTAACCATTGCAGACGAGATAACTCCTCGAGCCTCAGATTAGTGCAGAACAGCTGCACCTCGGACAGGTGACTGGATGGTGATGTCATGAAACGAGGCAGCCCTTCTACCCTCCCTCGCAGTTTGATGGAGCTGAGCATGCAGGGATCTGACGAGCTTTCTGTATTGTCAAAGTAGCCCGAGAACGCGAAGTACCTATACCCGCCCCTGTCACCGACATCGATGGACAGAGACTCGAGGGCATTGTTTCCCACCAAACGCTCCTGGATGGAGGTCGCAAGAGGACTTCTTGAATCAATGGCGTGCCACCGTATCTTAACCTTCCTCAATGACGCCATGCGAAGCACAATGTGATCATAGTCCTCATTGTACGGGGTCATTTCAAAACCTGACAGAGTCTGCAGTTTACTTTCCTCTCGGAAGAATCTCTCGAGCTTACTCCGTATCCTCCAGTCTCGGAGTTCTTTAGGTAGCACAAACTGGCCAAACAGGTGAACTAGCTGGGGGAGCATAAGGGCTTCCATGGGCAGTTTATTCACCATTGTCTCTCGGGTGTCCAGGGTCTCTAGGCACTCCAGCTTTTCGATCTCCTTGGGGATCACTTCAACATCGCTGCCTCTCAAGCTCAGGTACCTGAGAAGCTCCAGCTTGCATATACCAGCTACAATCCTGTCATCAACCCCCCTGCAACATTCTAGGTCCACCACCCGCAGATATATGCATTGATGGAATTCAAAAGCCATGCCGTTGTTGAAGATGGACAATGACCTGATATTGTTGAAACCAATTTCTGTTGCAACTCTTCCTCTTGATGTTTCAGTAGTCTGATGAATCGACAGTACACGGGCAGGATGAGGACATCTTCCTTTACGGAGGGGCTCATCGCCGCGGAGCAGACTGACAATGTTCTTAGAAACAGATTCTTTGACGATGAACTCGTGCACTGGACCCCGAAGACGACACCTCTTGACCTTGTGATTATTAATGCCAGTTAGCACAGGCTCCATGATGTTGTGGTCGATCAACTCACTGAATCGCTGTTCACCAACTTTTTCTGCACTGAATTGTTCATGATCATGATGTTCTTGGACCAATCCTTCAGCTATCCATCTTCTAATTAGGCTCTTCCGCTTGATGGAATGACCATTTGGGAATACGCCTAGAGACAGCATGTAAGTTGCATCCGGCGAACTTTGGTACCACCGGCTAAGTGCTTTGTAGACTTCTTGAAAGACTCCGAGTAAAAGTGGAGCAGGTCTGTTGCAACCAAACTTTTCTACCCAACCCTGCTCCTGCTCACGCCAAACATGAGCTGCGCTAATCAACGCCAGTGGCAGACCATCACATCTCCTTGAGGTTTCTTCTAAAGCATCCGCCACGCCCAGTGTAGGATTTTCACGACCGTAAGCCGTCCTGAGGAATAGGTCTTCGGACTCCAAATGGCCAAGGCCTCGCATTCTGTAAATGTATTTGTCTGGGCTGCAGGCCACAGCAACTGATTGAATGCTTGTGGTCACGATTATTTGGCTCGGCGTACAAATTGTAGCCAAGGCACTTCGTATAGGGAACCAAAGTCCAACTTCACGTAGGTCATCGATGATGATCAATAACCTAGAAAAGCAAAATAAGCAACACTTTTAATACGGCAAACAAGCAAACAAACAAATTCCATCTTTTGTGCATCAGGAATCGAACTATGTACATCTCTGTGGCACTTAATTCACAAACGTCAGCCATGGGGGTGGGGGGTGGGGGCGGGAGCGGGACAAAGTATTACTCCTCCCTCCATTTCAAATTATAGATCGACATTTGGCTTTGCTAGATACATAGCTTATGCTGATACATTTTTAAAAAGTTATATATCTGAAAAAGCTAACACAACTTATAATTTTGAATGGATGAAGTACAAAAGAACCTCGGTGCTAGGTTAGCTATATAGTGTCCGAAAACTGTTTAGACAAGCAGTGGTCAGCATGAAACGAATAATCTTACTAATGTGCCCAACTTGAATCTTATTTTGGCGGAAAAAGAAAGGACAATCAACAAGATAATGTTGATAATTGACATTTTTCTTGGAAAACATATTGGAATGCAAAATAAAAAATGTCAAGTACTTTAAAATAATGAACTGTAAAATACCAAATTTTTCATAGGTTTGTTTAGTTCACCCAAAGTACTAAATTTTTCTAGTGCTGGTGGGGGTGGACACGGGCTCCCAGGCACTTTTGTGCTTTTTGGATCCATTGACGCCAAAACCCAAAATAAAGAGCAGCCACCTTTTTCCAAAAAATTGTGCATGATATTAGTTCTATTATACAAAATATCAGACCAAGACCTAGAATTGTTTGGATGAAAGAGAAACTAAACATCCCCTAAATAAACAAGATAATGTCCAGCATCACGATAATGTCACGCAACCACTACCATGAATGACCAGTGTCTCGTGCTTACTATACAAAATATATAGTAAGCACTTAATCTACATAGCTTTGTCATTTTGAAATATTAAATAGCATAACATATAGATTTCTTCCAAATTGTAAAAGTACTTCATTATAACAACTAGTTCTTATCCCATCCTATTGTCGGTACCCCTCACCCAGGTTAACCTGACGAAGGCTCAAGGCCCTAGTGCACCTCAAGGAAGAGGTCCAAAAGTTCCAAGTTGTCCGGCCCAGAGTAGCATTGTTCCCTATGTGCATGTAAGCCTGGGTGAGGGATATGAAAGGATGGAGGCTGTATTAGCAAATTCAACTTTGAACTGAATGAAATGCCGAGCGCTCTACTGGCTGTCCTCATCTCTTCCCCTTTCTTTTCCCTAAATCAAGTGCTTCTTCTCCGATCCCCTTTCCCTTCTAGCTTCTCTTTGCTGATAGCGAGGGAGACACTAACACTGGTATCAAAGCCCCTTTCCTAGGCGCCTCTACCGCTGAGAATCACAGGATATGCATCCGCCACCACACAAGCACTTCACTAGGCCGCAGCGATCATGAGGAGTCATGGAGCCTGGTATTAGATCAACCTTCAATGAGATCCTCAAGCATTACGATGGATTGACAAGCATTGGGAGCGGCACTTCACCGACGTTGAGCGAATGGCGTTGAAGAACCACGAGGACATCTCCGCCTGCATCGCCATCCTCGAGGAGCTCAACGACATCCACACTAAGTCCTTCCAAGCTACAGTCGGGTGGATGGACTACTTTGATTCATGCATTGTCGAGTGGGAGAACCAGATGGACGCGGTCAAGCTAGTGCCATACGCCAAAATCTATGACTAGCGGGACCTCCATGTGGTGGCGCTCGAGGATGCTATAACGGATCTCAATGACTGGAGGCCCCCCATGTTGATGGGGTTCTCAACACACGTACTGAGACGAAGGGTCTTACTCAACAATGGAATTGGGCAGTTTGCGACCCAATTAGTTACCATCGCCACTCTGATGACCTCACCGGAGTCGATCGCCGTGCACCCACCTACCAGAGTTTTGACAGACTGGCCCAGCGGGCACAGAGATGAAATGACTTCATGGGAGAGGGGCTATGGATCGGTGACCATAGTCCCAACCATAGCCAATGGTACGCACACTGCTCTTGTCTCATAGTTATTTATCTATTGCGGACCCGTCAGCAAACACCCATGTCCTCTATGTCCAACAACAAGATCCTTCAATTCTCCACCACCCCTAATTCTACCACCTCCTAATCCTCATCCTCTTCACAACCCACCCCCCTCTAAATGACATCCTCATCATAATCCACCGTCCTATGTCACCCATCCTCGTCCCTCCAGGGCACTCTAATCATCACCATACTGTTCACACTGATCACCACTCTCCCCATCTAGATCACTTGGGTAAGCTTCCGAAGTTCAATTTCCCCACCTTCAATGGAGAAAATCCACAATTCTAGATCACTTGTGCTAAGAAATATTTTGATATGTACCATGTCCATCCATCTGTTTGGGTTTGTATACCCACCAAGTGTTTGACTGGCACTGCTGCCCGGTCATTCCAGTCTATGGAGCAACTGATTTTAGCCTCCAATTGGCCTATTTTTTATTCATTCTCAACTGCCTAGTATGTTGTTTGAAGAACACTGGATTTTATCTCTATTGGCGAGAGAAGAGGAGTTATAAGCAGCTTTCCTCCCCAACCACATTAAGCATTTTAATTCACTTTTATATTCCAGTGAACGAGAAAGTTTTCTGACCCTAGGTCTAATTAGGAAGCTTCAGCGGTGAATTCACAAGCCCAATGAGTTGGTCAATGGGATTCGCTTTCAGATTGATCCCTAGTTGAAGGAGGATCAGAACCTAGAGATAAGATTTGTTGTAGATAGAGCGATGAGCCTGTCGAATAACTAGAATCAGTCCTCGCATTTCTACATTCAGAATGCTGACTTAACATCCATATGGTGTACCTCCCATCCACTTTGTGCTGCTGGTGTCAGTAGCACCCTCACTGTTTCTATTCTAGCCACCGGTGCAAAAACCTCATCAAAATCCACTCCCTGGCACTGTACATAACCCTTTGCCACTAATCTTGCTTTGTGTTTCACAACATTTCCCTCTGGATCCCATTTGACCTTGAACACCCACTTGTGGCCTATTGCCTTTTGTTTAACTGGAAGATCACTGACAACATTTCCCTCTGGATCCTGAATTGCTTTCATTCTAGACTCCATTGCCTATCTCCAATAGTCCTCTGACAATGCATCCTCTATAGTGGTTGGCTCCTCAGATGCAACTAAGTACATTCCACTATACTCAAAATCCTAAACTTCTTCGATACATTCAAACAGGTCAGATAAGGTCCTATTCCTTCTTGGTGCTTCATCTGATCCATCGAATGCATCTGATGGTGGTGTCGCCCACTCTATATGCGGTGATGATCCCACAGAAGACCCACGCATGTGTGGTGAAGAAACAGGTGCACCTACACCTAATGGAATTGAAGCTGCAGGTGAAGCTAGCTCGATGGCTTCAGATTCAAAACTAGCATCAAACCCTAACTATGTTGTCAGATTGGGAACAGTGCCGGTGTCGTCACAAACCTCATCAGGGTATTCAACTGAAAAATTTGGTGTAATACTGCACCTCCAACACCTATGTCACTCCTAGCTATGTTCCCCCAATTCCATCCTTGTTTCTCATCAAA
This sequence comes from Sorghum bicolor, assembly GCF_000003195.3. NCBI lineage: Eukaryota > Viridiplantae > Streptophyta > Magnoliopsida > Poales > Poaceae > Sorghum > Sorghum bicolor. Next base: position 33,888,422 of record NC_012874.2, read on the forward strand.
AATCACATCCCTGGTCACGTTTAGTTTGTTGTTGATGGGATCATATGCACGATATCCTTCTGTCCTGGATTCATAACCCAAGAACACACCCGACATTGACTGATCAGCCAACTTGTTTATTCCTGGCATTATATGTTTTGCAAATACTCTGCAACCAAGCATACATAAGTGTTGGACTTTTGGTTTTCTCCCATACCAAGCTTCAAACAAATTTTGGCCATTTAGACTTAGTAGGTGAATGATTCAATAAATACACTGTAGCTTGACAACTTCTCCCCAAAACATCCCCCAAACATTCATGCTCTTGAGCACACATCTCGCCATTTCAACAACAGTTTGATTTCGTGTTCGACAACTCCGTTCTGTGAAGGAGTGTAAGTTGTGGTGGTATTACGCCTAATACTATGCTCATTGCAGTAGACCAGAAAGGCATGTGAGTTGAATTCACCTCCATGATCAGATCTGAAAGCTTTAAGGTAGCGCCATGACTCAACTTCAGTTGCCACCTTGAACTTCTTGAAGTAGCTTAGTGACTCATCTGTTGACGCTAGTAGTTCCAGCCAAATAAACCGGCTATGATCATCCACAATTAGCACAAAATATGACTCGCCACCTGGGGTAGGTGGCATTATCTACCCACACAAATCACCATGCACCAATTCAAGACCAACTTTTGCATGATATTCAGATTCCCTAGGAAATGGAGTTTGGTGCTGCTTACCTGGCGCACACCCATCACACACCTATTCAGCTTGACGTATCAATGGAATCCCTTCCACCATCTCCTTGGCACCCAGATCACATAGTGATCTGAAGTTTAGGTGATTGTAGCGTGCATGTCATAACCAAGCCTCTTCATCCATCTTGGCTAGTAAGTAGATATGAGAAGTTAAATCCACCTTCATGATATACAGACGATTTCTCCTCTCAGCTCAGATCCACACGTCGAGCTTCTCAATTCTAGACTGGCGTCTCTCAAACACCATTATGACGCCATGATCTATCTCAACATGGCATCCTCCTTCTAGTTGACCAAGGCTCATAATATTGCACTTAAGAGATGGAATATAATATACCTTCGTGAGCACCCGATGGTCGTTGTTCTTTCCGGTGTTTGCTACTGCACTAATGCCATGGATGTCCACTATCGACCCATCAACGAATTGCATCGTGCCCTAGACTGTCTCGTCCAGTGTCATCAGCATAGCTCGACACCCCGTCATGTGGTTAGTGGCACCTGTATCGAGTACCCACACACCTTCGCCACACATTGCTGGCAATACACATTCTTGATTCAAAAACACATGTTGCACCCCTGGCGAGACTGTCTGCATGACATTGCACACTTGTGCCACAAGGAGATCACCTTCTAGTTCAGCGGTGGCATGGTGCACGGTTCCTGCCACTCTTCTCCCTGTGGCTTTGTCTTGCACTCCTTCATAAAGTGCCCATAGATGTTGCACTTGCGCCACCTATGTGGTGTACCCATCGACATGAGCTTTGCACTAGAGTCACACCCATTACCGCCGGTGCATGCTCCAGGCCTGTCCTTGACATAGCGACCATGACCCTTGCTTCCATACAGTGATGATGAGTCTGGCTTAGCATGGCTCCTATGTTTCACTACCTAGTCTTCCTCAATCAATAGAAGCTTGGCTATTTTCTCTATGACCTGCTCCATCGAAGGATCAAATCTGTCCTTCGCCGCCTTCAAAGACCAACTAGTTCCTCGATTGAGAGGGTTTTCATGTCACAGGATATCTCAATTTCTACTGCTACTTGATTGTAGCACGACGACACGACATGAAGAAACTTCCTCTCAACCTAAGAATCATCAACACTCTTCTTGCCAAGACCTTGAAGATCTGTTGCAAGCTTTGTGAATGGCAAAATCATCTATAGTCTCCCCTGGCTTGAACAAGGTTGACTCAAATTATGCCAACAACTTCTATGCATTCACCTCCTTGACGCGATCTGCACCAAGACACATCGTCTTGATTGCCTCCCATGCCTCCTTCATAGTTTTCTTGTTCACGAGCATTGAGTGCATCTTGTGTGGTATGTTGCGGAGCATGGCTCTGAGAGCCAGCCGATCCCAACACCTTTCTGCCTTCTTAGATTCAACTGCATCCCATAGGAACATGCCCTCCAAGTTGCATTGGATGTGGAAAGACCACTCCTGGTAATTGGTTCAGGTTAGCAATCTCTACACCAAGTTTCCAACGGCCAGATTGAATGCCAAATCCATGTATTCCTTCTCGCCTGACGTGCTCATGTCGACGATATCGGTTCATGCCACCTCCTTCATTCTGGTGGATCTCTCCACTCTACGTCTTCAGCAGTTACACACCACCACCATACGTCTCCTCCTCGACAACCAACGACTCTGATACCAAGTGATGGAACCGAGCTTTAGCTCTAGAGCTTGGTCTGTGTCAGTGGTGGAGCGGCGGTGACCGTGATCACTACGACGAGTGGTGAGTAGATGAAAACGTGAGAACAAATGAACAAGAGAATGATACGCTGCCAGATATCACAACTCTTCCTAGTCTTCTTTGATTCTTATTTATACAAGATACAATGGCATCATGAAACATACTTCGCATATCCCACGCCACGCTGTGCACCGTGCGTGATGCCATTTCATCACGGCGCGCGCCACATGCCGCAACACACATGGGGTGAACTCAATAGACCGACCTAGGCTGTGTCATGGGCAAGCACATGTCTGTCCATGCCCAACCCACTACCTGACTAATGCATATGACAATAAACAAGGTCCTAACCGGATGATGCAACAACTTAGCTAGCACCTTCTGGACTTCACCAATTAGTTCCATCTATAAATGGATGTTAGTGACACGGGAGTTAGCACTATTCTTCTCCAAGGTGGCCACCCACTCACTCACACACAAGGGCTCTCAATTTATGAAAAAGAGTTTTTTCTCAACTGTGTGAGATGTGGAACAATAGAGGACCTACCTACTAGATGTCAAGTTCACCATCTTCACTGATCAAAAATGTTTGATGCACATCACTAATCAGCGTTTGCATTGGCAGTTGAAGATGTATACCAAATTGGATGGACTCCAGTACCGTATTGTATACAATCTAGGAGTACCAAACCTTGTTGCTAATGTTCTATCTTGGCACCCAGCACCTCTGGCTTAGTTAGCAACAATATCTTATTCTACTCCATCTTGGCTAGCAAAAGTTCATGTAGGTTACGCTCAAGGTCCTTTCTCCTCTAGTTTGTTGCAGGAACTTGTTGTTGCACCACTGTCTAGGCCACCATATTCCCTTGTAATTGTGTACTTTTTTACAAAGGGCAAATTTGGGTTAACAACAAGTTGCTACAATCTAAGATTATCTCTGCTTTGCACGATAGGGTAGTTGGGGGCTATTTTGGCTTTCCTATCACCTAGATCTAGATCAAGAAACTCTTTCTCTTAGCATGGTATGAAGAATGACGTTAAATTGTATGTGGCTTCTTGTACCACTTGGCTCCCAGCCAAGCTTGATCGCTTATGATTCCGTAGGCTTCTGTCTCCTTTTTTGGTTCTGACTAAGGCATGGCAAGTTATTTTGATGGATTTTATTGATGGTCTTCCATGGTCTGAACATGCTGACTATATCATGGTCGTGGTTGATAAGTTTAGTAAGTTTGCTCATTTTATCCCATTACTGCATCCATACTCAGCTGAGAAGGTGGCTCTAGTCTTCCTAGATAATGTATTCAGACTTCATGGGATGCCCACACATATTATTTCAGATCAAAATCTAGTTTTCACTAGTACATTTTGGAAGGTGCTATTCAAGTTGACCAATACTTCTCTCTATATGAGCTCAGCTCATCCCCCGTAGTCTGATGGTCAGATGGAGCGCATGAAGCAATGTTTAGAGACCTATTTGTGTTGTTTCATCCATTCTTGTTTCCGTCGGTGGCTTAGATGGATCTCTATGGCTGAATTCTAGTACAACTCTAGCTACCATTCTGCTCTTGGTAGGTCTCCCTTTAAGGTATTGTATGGTATAAGAACTCAGTAGGGGTAGAGACTCTAGGTGGTGGCTATGGTTAGGGAGGAAACTATATGGGCAAAGGCTTGGGAGATGGGTGGCGTACTAGGGCAGGAGGAGAGGATAGGGGCAGCTGGGAGAGGAACAGAAGGAAGGGAGATAAGCCTTGAGGCTGTTCTTTCTTGATTCCAATGATTACATAGCCCCTCTACTCACTACTACAAAATTTATTAACCATGACCTTTCAAAATAGCCCTCATAGGCGGGGAGTATTTTCAATTACTTTAGTTAATGGTAAGTTTTAACCGAGCCGATCAATATTTATTCATTAAGGTGGTTGCCAAAAACCTCCTTGCAAAAACAATTATCTCAGAAGAGCAAATAAAATACCCACCTTGGTTAATCGTTATTAACCAAGGATGTCACCTTAAGACAAACACCTTGGTTAATACTAGCACATCTCATAGCACAAGCAACCTATCCTGGCCCAATAATGCGCTCAACATGTATATACACAACACTTATCCTTAGGGTTTCATTCCCACCCATCCACTCCTCTCTATCCACATTGGCCTTCTCTCTCAGTCTCCATCGTGCCCCTCTCCCTTTCCTCATGCCAAACACTGAGCCGCTCTCCCTTCCCTCGTGCTTGCCCGCCACTCCCTCTTTCCTCCCTCTCTAGTGGCACCGGCCAGCTCCCCTTCCTTTCTCCATGGATCTAGGTGCCATGGATCCCATGGGGAGGAAGCCCTAGGTGGTGGTCCGACAGCATGGTGCCTGGTCGCACAGATCTGGCCCACCAACTATGCTCCTCCCCTCCATCCCTCCATGGCTCTAGGTGGCACAGCTCATGGAGAGGAAGTCCTAATCGGTGTATCCAGTGGAATGGTTCCCGATGATGCGGATCCAGCCTAGCTCTGAGGCTCCTTTCCTCCCTCCTTCCATGGCTCTAAGGTGGTGGGGATCTTGTGGGGACAAAGCCCTAGGTGGAGGATCCAGTGGGATGGTGACTACTAGTGGCACATCTGGCCCACCTCCCAGGCTTCTTCCCTCTATCCCTCCATGGCTCCAAGGCCTGTGGATTTGACGAGGTGGAGGTTGTCACCGATGGATCTGGGTGGATGGAGCCCACTTGTAGCGGATCTAGCCCACACCCTAGACACCTCCCCTCCCTCGATGTCTCCACGGTGGTGTGGCTTTAGTGAGGAGGTGACCGCCGGTAGCAGATCTAGCTTTTTGCCCCATGGGTTGGCAACGGGCTCATCGGTGGGCTCGAGAATGGGTTGACCGGTAGGCCTACAAATTTTTTCTATTTTTTGTTAACAAAGGAAGGCAGCAAACTGCCTTAGAAAACGTCACATTAGCGATGACCTTCCATCCGAGTGGTTGCAAAAACTACCTTGGAAAAGCCATTTTCCCGCCTACATTAAAAAATACTATAGTAGTGACTCATAGTCCTAGGTAGACTTGCATCCTAAGTAATCCAATATAGATATAGACTTATTTCTATCTTAGCTAATCCCAATCCTATTGGAGATCCTATATGGATATGGATATTAGAACAACAGGGGTTCGCCCTTGCTTGCGTGCGCCTCCCTAGGTAACACTGCTGCTGCTACCATCGGCAATTGTGCTCCTAGTGCAACTATTAGTGATGATGTCTGGACCATGTGGGCCTTGGGCCCTCATACAATATATGCCATCACACCATTTTCTTTGATTAGTGCGTCCTCATGCTGAATCATCATCCAATCATTGACTGCCACTAGTGGTGATGTGGTGTTCCTAGGTATTTGTGCAAGTTGGATTGTTAGGTGGCCCAAGGTGTCATTGAAGTGATTGGTGGTGACATTGTAGAAGATGTAGTAGTTGTTGGTTCTTGCACCATCAAGTGGTTTGTGCATGGAGCAGGCTATGTAGATCATGGCACTAGGAAGCATTTTAGAAGTGTAGAGTCTAGATCTCTTGTGGAGGTCGTAGGAGGCTTGCACCTAGTTGGGAACAACTTGTCCTTACATGCGACAGCATAACACAACAACGATGATGGTCAATGGTGTCTTGTGAAGTATTAGTGTGCTGAAGAGGAGGGCACCAATGTCCATGTCTGTCAGCGAGATTGATGGGGCGCCATTGGTGTGCTCCTTGCCAATTTGGACATCCTTGATGGAGAGGAACTGGTGGCCATTGTTGTCAAAGAAGACAATAATGGTTGATGGGAGTATGCATTGTGGCCAAGCATTGAGGAGTAGAACACTTGAGAGGAAGCTTGTGTTGTTGGTGAAGATGTTGCCATGTGGAAGCCGATGGCTAGGAGATGCAGAGCTATAGTTTTGGGTGACCTGAGCAAGTCCAATAACAATGGTGAAGTTACTGAAACATAGTATCATTTGTGGTAGCGGATGATGTTGTGTTGGACAGACCAGGACGGTGCTACTACATAGAGATGATCTAGACTTGGCACTCATCTAAAGTAGAGAGGCAAAGTTGAGCGAGAATCTCTATAGATCTGGCTTGATGCGGGCAATCGCTCTAGTGCTAGCAATAGTTGATGGAGGGTGTGTTCGGGTGTCTATCGATGTCACAGATGAAGTGAAGGATATATGTAGTTGTTCTTTCACTGATGTGGCATTGGGGTTGCCAATGTTGCCATGTGGCATGATGTTAGGGTGATTTTGTCCTTGTAGGTGGATCGTTCTGTCTTGGCAGGCACTAATACTAACATCTCCTAGGTGTAGGAGAGGTTGATGGTCATCTCCATCAAGCAGGGGTAGTGACATACCACTGCCTCTCAAAGTGTGAGCTAAAGACCACTGACAAAGAGGCTGACTTGGTGTTGTTCACTAGTGATGACCATGCATAGAGCATATGTGGTGAAGTTGTTGATGTACTCATTCATAGACACGAGATGTCGAGGTGGCGCCATGTTGCTAGTGGTGTTCTAGTCAGGGCCAAAGTTTTGGATGATTCTCTCGGTGAAATACACCTAGTCGGTCATGGGTGTATCTTTTGTTGCATGCATGTACCACTGATGTGCTTCCCCTATTAAATGAAAGGCCGTATACCATGTTTGTTGTGTCTCAGGTAAATGGTACAACCTAGAGAGTTGTTGCATGCGTGAGAGATATGGCCTCGGATCCATTGAGCCATTGTATGTTCAGGTTGTGAGTGGAGTGTTGTATAGTTGTGATGACATGGTGGTGTTGGTGTTGTTTGTGTAGTCGGAAGCAGTGGTGCATCAACCCTCTGTACTGATGGACAGGTGGTCGGCTGCTACTTGGGGTTGGTGTTGTCGGTGTTGGCACCTGCTTCGTGATGTCAATGCTGCTTGTTGGATGTCCATGAGTTGGTATAGGGTTGCTGGAGACATCATGGGTAGAGGAGTCTTTGGTGCAGTCTCTTGATGGTGAGCATCCTAGGAATGGGGGATATCCATGTGGATGACCTGTGGTCCCTTCAGTTGTGGGAACAGTACGTGGTGGCACTGGTGGTTGCGATGATGGAGGTGCGTCCAACAGCAAGCTATTGTAGACTATCAGGATAATCTCCAATATGCTAGAGGACTGAAGATCATCCATCTTGCGCTTGAGGTGTGATTTGCTGGTGGTGATCATGACTCACTTGGTTTCCATGGTGAGTTCATCGATGGTGGCTTCTCGGTCCAATCTGGCCTGGACACCGATCATGGTGGCATCACCATGGATGCATGCATGCTTGATATCGTGTAGGCATTTGTTGAGGTTGGTGAGTTGACAGTGTATGTCCCTAAAGTTCTTCTAGAGATTGGCAATGAGGTTATTGATTAGGTATTGCATGGTGATGTTGATGGAGTCCATGGATTGCTTGGTCTTTAGATACTAGTGTAAGAGCCCAATAGGGAAAGGGATTCTATGTGGCAGCTAGGGCTGGGGAGAAAATAGTGAGGAGCAACTAGGGAGAGGGCTGCGGTGCTAGGGCAAGGGGAGAGGAGGGGGGTCAATGCGGAAGAGGGAGAGAAGGAAGGGAGATAAGCCTTGATGATGTTCTTTCTTGATCCCAATGATTACACAACCCCTCTACTTATAGTCCTAGGTAGACTTGCATCCTAAGTAATCCAATGAGGGAAGTCCTTATAGATATGGACTCCTTCCTATCTTAGCTATTCCTATTCCTATTGGAGATTGCCTCGATATGGATAGTGGAACGGCGGGGACATAACCTTTCTTGTGCATGCCTCGCTAGGTGGTGCTGCTACTGCTCCCATGAGTGACTGCCCTCCTAGCGCAACTTAGGTGATGGCGCCTGGGCCTATGGACCTAGGGCCCTCATTTCTTGTATGACATATGGGCACTCCCCTCAAAATTTTGGGCTTATTGATTTCTCTGTCTCACCTATGCTCGACATTGATGCTCTGATGGGGGATCAAGCTACAATGTGGGCGTCTATCCATCAACACTTGCTATGTTCTCAACAACATATGAAGTCCCAAGCTGACAAAAGGTGGTTCGAGTGGCAGCTCAACATCAACGACTTCGTCTTCCTCTACTTCCAGCCTTATGTGCAGTCCTCATTTGTGCCACGTGCACATCAAAAGCTTTGCTTCAAGTTCTTAGGACCATACAAGATCGTCGACAAGATAGGCTTCTTTGCCTACAAGTTGTTGCTGCCACCAGGCTCCTCCATCCACCTAGTATTCCATGTTTCCCTACTGAAGCCTACTCCACCTACTCCTACTTCGTCATCAAGTTTCCTAGCTCTACCACTGGACCTGTCAGATGGCCTTCAAGTCCCTGAGAAGATACTCCAATGTTGACTATACAATTGTGGCTCTAGCACGGTACCTCAGCTACTCATCAAGTGGTCTAGCGTCGATAATGATCTTGCTACCTAGGAAGACTCTGACTACAACATGTAGCAATTATGGGGGCTTTGGCATGGGGACATGCCTCATCTCAAGGGGGTGGGGAGCATGTTATTACCCCTCACCTTGGTGATCCCAACGAAGGCGCAAGGCCAGGCACAGCTCAAGGAAGAGATCCAAAAGTTCCAAGCTATCTAGCCTAGAGTGGCATTGCTCCCTATGTGTGTGGAAGCCTGAGTGAGGGATATGTAAGGATGGAAGTTGTACTAGCAAACTCAACTTTGAATTGAATCAAGCTGAATGAGACACCAAGCACTCTGTCGGCTATCCTCGTCTTCCCCTTTCTTCTTCCCCAAACCAGGCGCCTCTTCTCTGATCCCCTTTAGCTTATGGCTCCTCGTTGCAGGCGAGGGAGATGCTAACACCTAAGGCCAGTCTCAATGCATAGTTTCATGGCACAGTTACCAAGACTATAAACTAGGTAATCGAGCCATATGAGTTTCATGGGGATGAAACTCCTCTCTCATCTGATGAAACTCCTTCATTTAATAACTCTGCCAAATTAGTAATTTTGCTTATGTGGCACCCTGTTTAATGTGCATGACACTCTCATGAAACTTGCATTGAGACTAGACTAATGTAGCAGAGGTTGACATATGGCCATACCCTCGCGTGGGAACCCTTGGTCAAAGAAGAGCTATGGGGACCTGCAATAATATGTGCGATGTGTGGCACCGAAGTGGGTTCAGACCAGTTTTGACTCAAATGACATCTTACGTCATGTTTGAAGCCTACAAGACATTTCAGACAGGTATATTGATATTAAAAGGTATTTTGAATATTTTAGGACCTAGATGACACCCAGAACAATTTTTGGTGCATGAAAATGCATTTATGATTTGAGGGAACTATTAAATGACATCCCGTGACAACTTTAGACTCCACTCACGTTATTTACTCTTATAGTTTTATTAAATTACATTTGAAAACAGTTATACTTGTGCCATTTCTAAATATTAAAATTCAACAGAGAAGGTAACTTGTGACAACCTTAATGCATATATATTTTAAAACATTTTTTATAAAGCAGTAATTGTGCTCTATTTATTCTTCCATTAAGCATAGACATAGCAAAATGAGTGATGTTTTCTCCTTTTATGTCAACTAATAATGAGTCATAAATTGATCAGTTTTTATTATTGCACTCGATTTCAGCAAATTGTTTTCAGATATAGGCTGGTGGATTGTGTTCACAAACAACTTTTGTGTGACTACAGAGAGAACTTAACACAGGGTGGATGGAGGGAGTACCTTTTCTGTGCTAGAATATTTTTCATCAGATCCATATCATTTGTGGTAGAGGTAGCCTCTCTCATTTTTGCTGGATGAACATTAGAAGCTTGTTGGATAACCTTTTTCACAAGGTCCTCAGCGCTGCTGCATTCTGATGCCGAAACGCAAATAAGGGTGAACATTTCCCGTTCCAATACCTGATCATATAATGCTTTTGCCAGGGTGGTCTTCCCCACACCAGGACATCCCACGATGGAGATCACTATGTCATTTACTTCCAGTTTTTTCTGGTGCACCAACTCTAGAAGTTCACGTATTGGCACGTCCATGCCGATAAGCATGTAAGGTTCAGTTAATGCCCTGGACAGAGGGGCGCTGTCTTCACTTCTGCATGATTTAGTACTCTCAATGTATTCCAACCGCTGTCGGTGTAGGCTGTCAATCCTAAACTTCAAATACTCATTGTGACTTAGATGTGCCAGAGCACGGATATGGGATCTGACACACATATAGTTGTAGATATCTACGAAGTCCTCAACATCATAGACAAGGTCCTGCAGTTGTAGGACCCATTTCTCTAGTGACGCCAATTCACTATTTAGCGAAAGTCCATCTCCAAGGTAAGAAGCCATCATCCTCAACTTGCCCCTGATGTATTCGTAATTATGATTAACGTGACCTTTGTGCAGCATCATTTTTTGGGTTAATGCATATATGGTCCCTTGTATTCTCCGTGCAAGGTGATGGAGACCACCCATTGGCCTCAAGCTCTTCCCCTCTTCAATGGGAAACAATAATCATGTAAGAAATTACAAATTACAAAAAAAAGGAAGTACACATTTCGAACATACATTTCCGAATTTTACAGCTAATATATCTGTTTTTCCTTGCCAAATTATATATTGCGATATCTGATGGTTGCAAAAATATTACCTTCGTGATGTTTTTCTTGTCGCTGCTGTTTTTCTTCTTGTATTTCTTTACCTTTATCTTCCAGTTAAACAAAGATAAAAACTAGTCAGACTACAGACATTACGAGTACAATAACATTTTCCGAGAAACAACCCAAACGGTCTACAGATAGACTACAAATTTGTTTGGTAAGAGATGATCGATATTATTCAAGAGAAAAACAATGTAAACATGATTGATCCCTGCGAACACATGGTTGAGATGTGCCCATGTGCGTTGTGAAGATTGCCAAAAGATGATCAGGCTTTGGTTTGGTGTTGAGACTATGGAGTGAGTGTGGTATTCTGCAATATGTCATTCAACACTTAAGGATTTTAGTTTTCTAGGGAGCCTATTGTGTTAGATGAGATGGAGCATGATAGCAATGCAGTGCATATGTCAAATCTTACTACCATGCAAACCAATTTTGCATGTCTAATAGATGAGATAGAAGAAGTGAAGTCTAGTATGAGTCATCTGGGTGTGTGCAAGTCATACCATGCTATGAAGTCTGAGCTAACTAAGAAGAGAACTAGGATGTCTATGCTTAACTATGGTAGTATTCCTACTATATGTGCATTGTCATAGGGTTTGGTTCTAGATCTTGAGGCTTGTCATGCAACAAAGACTAGATTCGAGGAGGAAAACACATGCCTTCAAACTATCTTGATTTGGGTGTCTTGTGGGGAACCCTAGGTCGGCATGATGATCGATCAATTTAAGTGAGGTGGTGGACCTAGTGTAGGCTTCGCTATTGAGGGTGTCGGGGGTGACAAACTCCATGGCAAGATTGGTGAGTATAGTGGACTTAAACCAAGAGAGAAACCACTACTCCCAAGCATACCAAATTACTCCACACAAACTTCTTGTTCTTAACACCAAAGATAGAGTTTTTGTTGAACCCACCAAAGCCCTACATCAAAAACAAGTATGGATCCCAAAGCCTAATCACCTAAAAACCTATTGGTGACACTCACTACCATCCTTGAGAAAACCCCTTTGGGAACTCAACAATCTCCACCAGGAGTGAACCATAACCACAAGAGAGTGAACAAACAACCAAAGGGAGCTCTGAGGGTCCACTATGATATTTGTGATTGGGAGGCCACCATGCTGAGTTATGCTTTTGGAGGAAGAGGGATGAGAGGCATGATGTTGCGATGAACAACTAGGACATGTACTATCCTTTCCATGGTGTGCATGTTCCACTAGTTTATTAGAGGGCTACAATTAGACCTAGAGGTCCAATACCTCAAGGCGCTAGGCCTCATGGTGGTCATGCTCAGCGAGCTACAAGTTAGGCTCAGTAGGACTATGGACCTTGTGGCGATGGCTTTATGTTTCACAACTCTAGCAGACCATTTTTTTGTATCGTTGTTATCTTTTCCACCAATGAGAATTGGGAGTTTGGTGTTTTTCCTAACACTTACCATAAACAAATAGCTCAACACTAATATTCTTCTCAATTTACTAACTTCAATCGTTGTAATGTTTGCTCATCTTATGTCCTCTTATTGAGTAGGTCAAAGGCCTAGAGAACATATGTATCATTCACGCTGGATATTCGTGCTGCTTGAGTGGATGTTCAAAATTGTTCCCTAGCATTAACTTCATGCATGGTAAGGAATACATCATATTTAGGGATAACAATAATTGTAAGGTTGTCTCTCATGGAGTCATCAAGGAAAAATCTAGTTTTCCCATAAACATATTGCATTGGTTTCAAATTTGAATTTCAACATTTTGTCAGTTTGATAACTCCTTGAGGATAGATATGAGGTGCGCTTTAAGAAGGTATTGTCCCATGTGTACTCTCACGGAAACTTAGTTTGCCATATGTCCCCTTTTGGCTGATTGTTTTGTGTTGATTTCTCTTAGTCTTTTGACCGCTCTCGGTGTCTTGTGGCTAGATCTTAATCTGAGCTTTGGAAGTGGCATAGAAGGCTAGGCCATTTGAGCTTTGATCTACTGTCTAGACTCAGCTCACTTGGTTTAATCCAAGGATTGCCCAATTTAAAATATGCGAAAGAAATTGTGTGCCACCTGTGTCATCATGGAAATACATATGGTAGCTGCTCCATACCCAACTTTTAACAAAGTGATGGCTAAACAGTTGGTCTAACTCAGATGCACTTACTAGTTAGGAATTGCTATGTTTTTGTGGTTGTTGATGACTTTTCTTGCTACATGGGTGTTTTCATGGACAGTAAGGATGAGGCCTTTTCTAATGCTCGATTTTTTATTCTTATGTTGAAAAATGAGTTTGCAAATCATGTTATGTGAGCAATTCATAGTGACAATGGCACATAATTCAGGAACCCTCATTTTTGACACCTTTTGTGCTTCTCTTGGCTTTGAGCTTCAAGTTTCTTCTTCTTGTGTGCCTCAGCAGAATGGATTTGTGGAATGCAAGAATCAAACCCTTGTTCCGATCGCTAGTACAATGCTCAATGACCACGAGACTCATAGGAAAGTATTGGGCCAAAGCGATCAACACATCTTACTATGTCTCAAACTGCATTTTTCTTTCAGCTTTCTTAAACAATTTTTTTTTGTTATGGTTTGGATGCTCACCCAAGGTAAAGCCATTTTTGTCTAGGTTTTTTACTGCAATTGCTTTGTGCTCAAAGAATGTAAGTTGGACAATTTTGAGTCACAACCATTAGATGTTGTCTTTCTGGGTTATGCTTTGCATTCTAGACCTTATCATGTACTTAACTTTGAAACTAACCGCATCGTGGAGACCTATGAAGTTACATTCAATGAAACTATGCCTTGTATAGCCCCCGTGTTTGAGGGTGCAGGTGAAAAGGAGATGAGTGAGAGCAGTTTTGTGGAAGAGGAGCAAAACGATGCCAATTGTGGTGATCAGGAGACCACTCCATTGGCTACCTTAGTTGAACCTACCCACACTACTTTGACTAACAGACCATCTGCCACTACCTCCAATATATGCGTGATATTCGAGTCAGTGGCATGATGTAGAGAACAGCAAGATCATGTTGAGTTAGAGGCCACTTAGGAAAGACATGAGCCTTAGCATACTCAGTGACGCCATTCACATTAATAGATGATTGGTGAGTATCATGAGCGAACCACATGATTGATGTCACATCAAATCTCCTATTTTGCTCTTTTTGCATTTGTTGCTTGTTTTGAGTCTTGGGATGTTGGACACACACCTTTGGATATGAATTGGATGAATGATATGCAAGAGGAACTTGGAAAGTTTGAAAGAAACCAGGTTTGTGTTTTGGTACCATCTGCACGAGATTGCCACCCCATGAGGACAAAATGGGTTTTCAAAAACAAACAAGGGAAAGATGGGATGGTAGTGTGCAACAAAGCTAGGTTGGTAGCCCAAGGGTTTTTTGAAATAGAGGGTACAAATTACGAGGAAACCTTTGCACATGTAGCTCATAAAGAATCCATTAGAAACCTCATAGTGTTTGCTACCTCTAAGGGTTTCAAACTTTTCAAATGGACATTAATAGTGTTTTCTTGAGCTGGTACATAGAAGAGGACCTATATGTGAGGCAAGCCCCTGTTTTGATATTCTAAACTTTCCAAACCATGTTCATAATGTATAAGGTCTGAAACAAGCCCTTCAAAGTTGGTAGTCGTTTGAAAACATTTTTGCTTCCAAAGGGCTTTATAGTGGGACAAGTTGACAAAACTTTGTTTCTCCTCGAGCATGAAAATGATACACTTTTGGTCCAAATTTACATGGATAATATCATGTTTTGTGGTTCTTCTCTTGCACTTGTTGCCAAGATTACAGAAAGCATGAGTAGGGAATTCAAGATGAGCACGATGCACGAGCTAATGTTCTTCCTTGGACTTCAAATTAAGCAAACTCGGAATGTGACATTTGTGCATCAAGGCAAGTGCACCTAGGATTTGTTTAAGAAGTTCCATATGGGCGAGGCCAAGCCTTTTTCAATGCTCATGTTGACAACGATAGCTCTAGATATGGATGAGAAAGGATAAGTCATGGACGATAAGGAGTATAGAAGCCAGACAAGGTCTTTGCTATAATTGACGGTGATGAGGCTAGACATACACTTCATTGTGTGTATACTCACTTTCATGCTTCACCGTGCATTTCACATTGTCAGGCTATGAAGAGAGTTATGAGGTACCTTTGTTTCACTCTTGGGTTAGATCTTTAGTACTCTTTTTCTTTGGCTCTATCTTTGTGTGGTTATTTCAATATTGATTTTGCTAGGTGATGGTTATGTCATAAGTCAACTTCTCGTGCCTATGAACTTTTGGTGTCCTGGTCCCCTCGCAAATAGTAGCATAGCCCAATCCATTACTCAAGCTAAATATGTTGTGACTAGGTCCTTTGGATGATAGCCACTCTAGGAGACTTTGGTTTGAGCACTAAGAGAGTTCCACTCCTTCGTGATAGCACAAGTGCAATAACCATGCAAACAACACTATGTTCAACTGCAAAATGGGGAGAATGATTACCAACAAAGAACGGTTACTCACAAGGTGTTGGCATATGTTGTTGAGAGCATGCATTCATTTTGGAGAGTGCACTTGTTTAGGGGGAGTTGCATTCATGTTTGATTTTGGCTTTTGATACCACTTTTGCTAGCTGTGTTGAGCCTTTGCCTCTTCTAGAGGGACTACCACTGTTCTTTGGTAGCTTTGAGTTGCACTGAGTTTAGTGGGTTTTTATCTATTGTTTATCTAGTGTTGTTGAGCCCTTTTTTCGACTTCTCGAGGACTAGCTATTTTTGGTTGGTTGCATTGAGCCACATCGTGTCTTTTGGGGACCAACTTTGCTCATTTCAAATGACCCATTTTTGTCTTTTCATTGTCTTTTGGTCATTTGGATGAGTTCTACCTTTTTCTTTTGCTTGTGATCCATCTCTTTATGCCAGTGTTGACAATGCACTCTTCAATGGGGAGATTGCAGACACATGGTTGAGATGTGCCCATGAGTGCTATGATGATGAGTGATTCTTAAAAGATGATTGGGTTTTGGTTTAGTATTGGGACTAACCATAGTGTGAGTAGTGATGGCAACATATCTCTTGGTTCATGATGGGTTCATGTGCTGAGCATTGAGATGGTCAGCGACATTGGAGAAGGTTAAGCAGTTTCATGCCGATGTACTCGGAGAAGTGAAGAATGAACATGTAGGCTTGGACCAAGAGACCGAGGTGCTAGGATGCACCCTAGGTGCCTAACAATTGGCAGCATCAACAAGCAAGTGTACTTGAGGAGACAGTGTAGGTAGTGTTAATCAAGTCAATAACATGGCAACTGACATGAGCAAAGGCAAGAGGATTTGGTGATTGGATGATCAAGGTCAAGTGGTGACACACATCAAGATCACGGAGGAAGCATAAAATATAGAGGACTCTAGCTATGTTTGTTAGGTTGGGTCTCAAACCACTGGTGGACAGTTTGCTGGCTTTGGGTTTCAAAACCCAATATGGAGTTCATAGCAGGACATGGTGCGATAGCAAAACTTGCATCAAGGTGAAGCATTCTCATGAAGGGCTCATGGCCATGGGATGCACGGATGTGAACTAGGAGCATTATACCCTTGTGATTTAGTGGTTCAGGCAAAATATCCAATGATAGGCTTTGTAACATGGCTACATAATGGAGAGGGGAGGCTGCCCAAGCCAAGCATCTCTTCTAGTGTTTAGTTTCATATCTCTAGGGTGCTTCTTAGTAGTTCTAGCCAGAGATACGTCACTAAGTTGAGATTCACAGATGAGAAATTGAGTGCATCAAAAGAAGGCCTTGTTCAATCTGGTTTTGTGACAACAAAGCAAGTTGTTCTCTAATCTCCTTTGTCTCAATTCATTTGTCCCGATTGAATTTGGTTTTACTTCACTTGGATCCCCTCCATTTGAGCTTCTGTTGGATTTCTGGATGCATTGTGTTTGCGGGTGTTTGGCTTCGATAGATACGTGCTAGCATCTCTAAGGAACATCTCTACCAAATAGTTGGGCACTCAGATCTGCCCTTTGGAAGAAAATCTGGATAAAGCTCTCTTTCCTTGATGGATTGCTTGGTCTGTGTGGAATTATTGTTTTCTAGGTGATGATCTTTGGGGGATACATTCTCTTCACACTAGGGAATCTATCTATAAAATTTTTGATTTTTCAGAGCTCGTTTGAATTTATTTCGAGTTTTTCTAGGACAATCCTTCTAAAATGTGTGTAAACTGGCTAAGATCAGTTGGGAAACTGTCGCAGCCAAGTTTTTCATGTGGCTGCGATTGAGCTCATTTTTTATGAAGATCTTCCCCTTGGTGTTCTAAGCTCCTCCACCAAGTTTCAAGTCCCATTGAAATTGTTTGATTCGCTTTTGAACCTTTTCTCCTCCATGGGCGAACAAAACTAGGTCAAGCCGAATTTGCAGATTGGCCCAGGTTGGTTTTGCTATTGGTTTCAATGTTTGCTTGTTTTTATCTCCATTTACTTCATTCCTCGGGTCTCTCTTGAGTGCATCTAACCACCAGTTGGCGTGTGTACACTGTCCTAAGAGTTTTGGGTGTTTTGAGTGCTTGGTTTGGCGGTGTAGGGGCAACGGCCGAAATCTAAAGAAAATTGGATTATGCTCCGATTTACACCCCTGGCCACCTTACTCAGTCCACCTTAACCTTATTCTTGATGCACGAAGGTGACATGGAGCACGGCAGTAGGAAGGCTCCTTTTTCCACGGGACTGTCTACCCATACTAGAAAAGACACGTATGTCCGCGTATCCTAGAGCATCAACTCTCGTGTTTGGGACATTGCCTCGATTCAGAGTATGTGGTCTTAGGTGGACATTAGTCAGGAACAAATTGACCAACATGAGGCCAACACTAGGGCCAGAAATGCTCTTTTCTTGTGTCTCTCTTTGTCTGAGTTTTATCACATTTTGAATCTTAAGACGGCTTATAAGATATATGGTCCACTCTTGAGAGGTATCACGAGGGCATGTCCCATGTTAAGACTTAAGACTAGACCCTTTGAGAGAGTGAAAACAATGCAGGCAAACAAGCCGTAGCTACCTTGACAATCACGAGAGGGCTTGAAACTCATACATGCCCTAGATGGGAAGGTATAAGAAGTAGAGCTCATCGCAGTGAGACTCACAGCCTTGCTCAGTCCTTCAATTACGAAACATACTACTGAACTTTAAAGTAATATTTTGCGTGAGCTGCTGGCAAGAAGCAAATCAGATTGATGGAAATGTAGTAGCGACTAAATAATTAAAAACAACGGTCATATATATCTGCTACGCAGTTTGTTGCATAAAACCATGTGTGGCCACGAGTCGAAGAGTGCATAGGTTTAGTTTTGTACTTAACACCACCTTGAAAGTTGTAGAGAAGTTAATCAAACTTATAGGTGGGTACCCTATATGTAAAGAGGTTTTTTATGTAATTTTCAATAGTGGCAGAGGTAAATAATTAAACAGAAATTTATAGGCTTATTTTATGATTCATAATGCCATAAGTTGGTACTTTATATGAGGATTAAAGGGGTTACATTATATTATTTTTCATAATAGCAAAGGTAGATAATTTAAATATACATGTAGAGGTTACTTTAAGCTATTTCACTAATGGTAGATGCGCGGATATACTTTATGAAACTAGAACAAATAAATAAATACTACTCTTGATATTAATGGCGATTATAGTCTATCAAATTGATTAGTGTCAATTTTTGATCTTTAGGAGAATTTTTAGGAATTCAAATAGCATAAATATGAATTTATCCTTTTACATGCATCATGTTGTTTAATGATTGTACCTGA
Organism: Sorghum bicolor; assembly: GCF_000003195.3. NCBI lineage: Eukaryota > Viridiplantae > Streptophyta > Magnoliopsida > Poales > Poaceae > Sorghum > Sorghum bicolor. The sequence continues at coordinate 33,907,301 of NC_012874.2, forward strand.
GGTCTGGTGTTGGGAGCTTGCTTTCTCGCGGCTCATTGTTCCTGATCTGTGTTCCTCTGCTTTCTCATGGATTGCTGTTTCTGAACCTCTAATGAGTGGAAGCTTGCTTCTGAGCCGCTCTTCTTTCTCGTGGGTTGTTATTCCCAAGCCTCTACCAAGCGAGAGTGCGCTTCTGCATTGCCTATTGAATTGAGTTAGTAAAACAAGTAAAGATAGTATCCTGCCTTGTTATGCTTAGTGAGTGCCTGAAAATCATTTACAAGGCCAGTGATAGTTTCATGGTGCTCATCTCTGTAAATCAATTTTCAAAATAGGTATTATAAGATGCCCATCTCTAAAAACCGTTATTAACAAACATGACCTTTCTAAGCATCTAAAAAATTGCTTGTCTCTAAAAATAGTTTCATCCAGAAAAAAAAACATAATTTATTCATATGAATTCGGATGAAGATAAACTTTATTTAAAAATTGTACCTCCTGATGTGTTCAACAATTTTGTAGATGAGAAGCTTTTGACTTAAAACTTTTTGGATCAAAAATATTATTTTAAGTTTACATATTTTGAAATTTAAAATTTAAAATTTTTAGATAACATTTCAAATATGCTCTATAGAATCTACAACTTTGTTGTTGGAAAGTTTCATTTAGAGTCTGAAATACGTGTTTGAAGTTAATGAATTATAAGATTCGAAATTTACAATTTCTAAACGACCTAAAATATCAATAGTTAATACAAAAGTTGTAGTGGCCTATCTACAAGTTTGTTGTTGATAAGTTTTTTATCTAATGTTTTAGTGTCTTAAATATTTGTTTTAAATTCATATATTTTGAGATACAAATTTTTGAATTTTCAAGTAATTGAAACTTTTTCATTTGCTCCCATTTAGTAGCTAAAATATTCAATACAAGATTTCAAAATATTTATGCAAAAAAGTTAGAATCCTATATATATTTACAATGAGTTCTTTGTGTAGTGTAAGGAGGTGTTATTGCTGAGTATTAGGACATGGTTTCAAGTCCTGATGAGAAGGACTTAATTTTAAGATTTTTGGGTTTTCAAGAAATGATTAACAGAGGCAGAGCATGCATACCTTTGATTAGAGGTGAACGGTTTGCACATCTCTAAAAATATTTGTTGTACTAGTATAAAAAAATGACTAAATCTTTTCACATTAAAGATATACAATACAAACAAGTCTTCAAAAATGTGCATGAAATTGCAAAAATTTATATAAACAAGGCTACTGAAGTGAAATTGTATCATGCACACTAATTACTGTGCTATGTAAACTTTCAGTGAAAGTGTCATCTCTTTTTTATTGCATTATGCAAAATACCTGTGGCGTGACATCAAAAATGTGCATTATACCATGTATAAGAAGCACTAGGTTTAATTTAACATGCGAAAGCGATAAAACTTTGTTTACAAATACTAGCAGATTTGGAAAACACAAACAAAAAATTTCTGGCTTGAGGCCACAACTTAAGCTGAATGGTTTCAACTAAGTATGGATACAAACATATGGGAATCAGAGTTACTGATGTTAAATGAAATCTATTGCACAGCGTCATAAAGATTAATTGTACTTATTTGGGTATTGGGTTACAGAATAAGCAAATACGTGAGAAAGGCAAAGGTGAACAATTGTTAATAACTCTGTGTTCGATGTTCATTCTGGAACTTTAATACTTAAGTATCCTCTAAAATAATCATGTCTTCTAAACTTATATTTGGAGTATTAGTATTAGTACAAAGGGGCGTGCTTACCTTGTTACCAAAGGTCTGTTGATGTGACTCCTTGCTTCTTCCTTCCAGGCATCAAATACCTCATGACTAACAGAAGGATGTAGTACCACCTCATTGAGATATTGGAGGTGCTCCATTCCCTTGAAGTGTTCTTTTAAATCAATTCTCCTTTTTATTTTGTCCAAATAGTTCATTCTGAATGTTTTTTCGGGAACAATTTCCTTGAATCTTTTGCTGGAATCAACTTCCTCGGACTTTTCATTGGATCCAGATTCCTCTTCAATTTCTTCTGTGCTTGAGCTGTTTTCCTTGAAGCTTACTTGGGGATCCCCCTTAAACTTTTCCACCGACTGAACTTCTATGAAGCTTTTTTCTGAATAGGTTTCCACATATTTTTCCCTCAAGTCAGAGTAATCACAACCAGTGAACATCGGACAGAGTAGTTGGAGGGAGGTGAGGGAGCTCATGCCTCCTTCATGGATATGTAATCGGGGAAGCTCCCGGGCCTCAAAGCATATACGTAGAAGGCTTGGGAATCCATCCTTCTGAACAATGAAGCAGTCACCCCAAAATCCATCACCATCCTGAACTAGCTTTAGAAAAATCAGCCGACGTAAGTGTTGCAGCAGAGACAAAGCCTCTATGCCCAACCCAGTTGAGGACAACTGCAACTGGGAGAGAGTAGTATCATATGAAGTCATGAAGCTAGGCAGTGACGTTAACTTTCCCTGTAGTTTCATAGAGCTAATAAGTGCATACGGAGCTCCAATACCATTCAGGAAATTGATGGATTCATTGCCAAAATCAATTGATAGAGATTCAAGGGTATTGCTTCCTACTAGCCGCTTCTGAAGGGAAGAAGCCAGATGACGTTCTTGATAGGAGGAGATTGAATGCTTGCACCACACCTTAACCTTCCTTAGTGACCTTATGTTTATCATCATGTGCTCAAAGCTGTTGCTATCCACCATGACAAATCCTGAAAGAGTCTGCAGTCTACTTTTCTCAGAGAAAAATTCCTGCAGCCTACTCCTTGTCATTCCATGTTTGAGATGTCGAGGTAGCTCAAACTTGCCAAATAGAAGAACCAACCGTGGGAGCATGAAGACTTCGATGGGCAATGCTTCCACCTGTGTGTCCCTAAGGTCCAGTGTCTCCAAATACTCCAGCTTTTTTATTTTCTTGGGTATTCTGTAAACATCGGTTTCCCTAAGGCTCAGGTACTTGAGAAATACCAGTTTGCATATGTTACCAAAGACCCTCTTGTCAACCCCCTGGCAAGCCTCCAGGTCCAAGACTCGCAGCAACCAGCAGCCCTGGAAATCAAAAGGCACAGTATTGCAGATTGTCAACAACTTGACTTGATCCAGTCCAATTGCCTTCGCGACACCTTCACTTTTTGTTGTGCCTCCATGAACAAATAGTCGACGAACCGGATGGGCGATTGCCTTGTTGGGAAGGAGGAGCTCATCGTTCTGGATTATAGTTGCTATCTCCTTTGAGACTGAATTTTTGATGATGAAGTCCTTGATTACACCAAGAACTAGGCATGCCTTTACCTTAGAATCGTCGCCAATCAGCACAGGCTCAATAATGTTATTGTCAATCAACACATCAAATCTGTTGCTAGCAACCTGTTCAGCACTAAAATCACCATGTCCGACAGCCAGTCCCTCAGCTATCCATCTTCTAATTAGCCTCTTCCTCTTAATCACATGACCTTGAGGGAGTGTGCTCAGAGATAGCAAGCACATCCTGTGAGCATTGTCAGGCAGGCTCTCGTAGCACTTGGTAAGAACTCTATCCATTTCCTCAAAGGCTCCCGTGACACCTTCTGGCAGATTTTGCTCTTTCTGACATAAATGATTAGCCACACTAATCACTGCTAGTGGTAGACCACCACATTTTTTCAATGTGTCTCCTAAAGCATACTCCAGAGCAGGTGTACGATTTACTTGCCTCCCAACCCTCATCCACAGCAATTTTTCGGAGTCCAAATTATTAAGACTTTGCATCCTGTAAATGTATCGTGGCTCAGGAGTGCAGGTAGTGGCGACGGACTGAATACTCGTGGTCATGATTATTCGACTGCCATTATGATTTTCACTAAAGACACCTTTTATATCATACCACATACCAGCTCCGTGAAGGTCATCAATAACGACCAGAAACCTAGCAGAACAAAGTAAAACAAACTCGTCAGACCAAAAAAAAAAAGCGAATTTTGACATAAGCATGCATGCATGGCTACAAAACTGTGTGTGCGTGCGTGTGTATGAGAAAAGGTGGTAAATATGTAGTTTTATCTCAACTTCATATATCCAAATTTCTCACTTTTATAAATGTTATGCCATCATGCGCATCAAGTATACCTGAATGCATGAGAGACAGCAATCATGGATTCATGGATATCAATGGCAACAACGATTATCTAAACACTATTTAATATTTATGCCAATAACAAATATAAGTTGTTCATTTTTATAAATGTACATGTTTTTATTCAAACATTATGACATATTTATATAGATTGTATTATTGTTGTAAGCAATAAAATATTTTATAAAGAAAGAGTTCAACACATATTAGATATATAAAATTTAACATCATGAGGTGTGTAAAATGTTAATGCAGACTGTAGGTGTCCCATTGTATCCGTGGTTTTTGAAGGACTTAAACAACGGTTATTAATCTTAAATATCAATGTACTCTTGCAATTTGCATTTTTGACCCCACTCATATCCTCTTTCAAGCTTGGCTGTTTTCAACAGTGTGGTGATGGCTTCAACAATAATTTACTCAATTATCCTTCATCCATCCATTTCAAATTATAAGTTATTCTAACTTTTTAGAGAGTCAAAGGTTCTCAAGTTTGACCAAAATTATAAAAAGAACTACAAAGATTTATGACGTCAAATAGGTATAAGATAAAAACATAATTAATTAATAATTTAATGATACTTAGTTGCTATTATAAATGTTATTCTTTATATATAAATTTGATCAAACTAGAGATACTTTGACTCTCCAATAAAGTTGGAACGACATAATTTGGGATGGATGGAGTGGCAATTAAGAGTGAAGTAAAAGGGTTTAAAATCCTTGTTTAAAGATTCAAAAGAAGAGTTCTCAATAAGAGTATGAAACTCACTAGAGTTTTGTAGATGCGTATAAAAAATGTAGCAACTAAATAAAACAAATTTTGAATGTAAAATAAATTAATGACACCATGAACACAAAAAAACTATAAACAGTCTTATAATATTAGAATGGGGAACGCCACAGAAGTAAACATTTTGTTCCATTTCTTATTCACTCTAAAAACTTATTTTTCAAGATTTATATATTATTGCTCAAGATTTAAAATTCAAGCATTGAAAACAGATTTATTACAAATACAGTATATATAAATGATGTCACTGCACTTGAAAAAGTATTCTGTGAAATATCTGTTGAGATCTTTCAGAGAGAGAGAGAGAGAGAGAGAGCGCTACACACCTTTTATTCCGCAGGATCTCTTTTAACATATAAAAGTCAGGGACAACATCGTTCTTTTCTTCTTGAACTTGCTGGTAAATCTTATTTAGAAGGTCACCCCCATGGCTGCACTCGGATGCCACAACCCAAGCAACGCAGTTGAAGGCACTACGGACAAAAGTATCGTAATAGACTGCTCTTGCGAGGGCCGTCTTCCCGATGCCACTATACCCAACGATGGATACCACCCTCGGCTTCTGCTCCTTCGCTAACCAGGGTGAGACTTCCTCCTCCATAGCCTCGCTTTCGAAAATCAACTTCAAAAGCTCATTCCTAGGCTGATCCATGGCAACGAGAACGTCCTCAGGAGCATAAGGTCCAGACGATCTTGGGCAGGACAGAGCAGCACCATTGACTCTGTCCTGGCTCGTAATGCAACCCTTTTGTTGCCACTCTCGCAAGCTCCTGATCCTATCCTTCACCTGCACTAGGTCGCTCATATGTGCAAGAGCATGCCTCGGCGATTTCATTTGCAGCCATGTGTAGATATCTGTGAAATCCTGGACATCATTGGCCACGTCCTGAACTTGCAGAACCCATTCTGATGGCTCCAACCCGGGGTTACTATCTGTTACGGTGGCCATCTGCCTCATCTCCTGATTGATGGATGCCAACTCATTCATTATGTGGAATCCTGTCTGCATCATATGTTGCCTCATCATGTATGTGAACCCTCGAACGGTCTTCACAAGCTGAACACCACTCCTTGGTCTCCGGGTGACCCAACCTTCATTGATTTTTAAAAGATCATTATACTACAAATTTAATTTTGCAGGTAGAAATTCCAAACACAACATTTCTCAAAATATGTTATATCATCCGAAACAAATATGATTTTTACATGACATTATGGCACAATCTCCATTGTATACCTTGCACAACTATATTTTGCGACGATATATTTGCAGAAAACAGAAAAAATATGTGATTATGATTTTATTTTTGAGGAAAACACTTAAGCGTTAATATGGCTTAGAAATTTAATCAGTCCTCATGAAAAATACAGACAAAAAAAATATATCGGAAGAATGTTGAAAATTAACTAAATTAAGGCAAAAAAACATGTCGATTAAGGATAAAAAGTGGTCAAACCTCAAAAGCTATAGATACCCAAAACTATTGTAATTTAGAAACATTTACTTGTGTTGTTTAGATTTGTACTCAAAATACCTCAAAACTCTTTTACAGTTGAATGATTTTTATGAATATAAGCTAGAATACATGTCAAAGTCATAATAATTGGTGAAGGGGAATAGAATAGGTGTAATTGGATGGATGTATTGTATTGAGCCCTTGAGCGTTTATATAGAGTACAAGGCTTGGAGGAAAGGCAACGGTTGACGGTAGATAAGTGTTATTTTTAACCGTCAAACGAAACATGAGAAATAACCTAAATATAAATATCATCTAGACATAGGGGTTACACTAACAAAATTCTACAAGTTTTGATGAATGTCTATTTTTGTAGAGGATATCAGAAAAGATCCAAAGAAGGTCCACATGCCAGATTTACATAGAGAGAAAAACACCTACATATACAAAAGAAGACTCTAGAAGATCTGGAAAGATGCACCCCTAGATTGGGGCCACCTGGCAGCAGGCCCGGGCTTGTGTTGTTTAGATTTGTACTCAAAGTACCTCCAAAGTCTTTTACAGTTGAATGATTTTTATGAATATAAGCCAGAATACATGTCAAGGTCATAATAATTGGTGTAGGGGAATAGAATATGTTTAATTGGACCGATGTATTGTATTGAGCCCTTGGGCGATTTATATAGAGTACAAGGCTTGGAGAAAAGGCAATGGTTGACGTTAGATAAGTGTTATTTTTAACCGTCAACAAAACCTGAGAAATAATCTAAATATAAATATCATCTAGATATAGGGGTTACACTGACAAAATTCCACGAGTTTTGGTGAATATCTATTTTTTGCAGAGAGATAGAGTCTCATGGATCGTGCCTCCATCACCTTTGAGGATCAATAATAATCGTCCATTAAGGTCGGTTCGGTTTGATCCGATGGCCGACGTTCTTCGAAAAGGGCTATATAAGCAAGGTCCCTAGGCCCGGGAGAAATGCTAAAAATTCATCATTCATCTGTCTCAAGAGAGAAACCTCTGATCAAGCCCTAAAGCCACCATCTCAATTAGAGCTTCATAGTTTAGGGCATTGCTACATAGGATTAGAACTAGAAGGAGGCAAGCATTGCTTCGTTTTCGGATTTGTGAGTTTCCTTGGTAATTCCTCGCTTTCTCCTACTGTATATGTTCTTTCTTATATTATTCATATTGTTCATCTGTTACTATAAATATGGCTTTGGTCTATTCTACTATATTGGATATGACTTTTCTCTATTTGCTTCTATTCTCAATTATAATGTTCTTAGTTTACTTTGATTATATGCTTGGCATAGTTGGATTAGAATTATATTCAAGTTTAGGATCGTATAGCGCTTGCTCATTGGTACCATGGTTCAGTGGTGAATATTGTGTAGGCGTGGTGCCTATACCGTATTTTTCTGTGATTGAACCCGTATTCTGGATCATGACGTAGAGAGGGGTTTGGGATCCTCTCTCACTCAGTGGGATTATGTGTTTTGTGGAAATAAAATACCTATTTTCCACTGTGCCGGAGGCTGGTTTCAGTGAAGTCACAGAAGTGTGCGAGCTCCGGATGCTGGGTGTGCGTTCGGTCAGTTCTGGTTTGCGACATGCAGAGAGTACAATGGGGACCTACGCATTAGGTCATTTTCTAAGATCATCGGACACTGCTGACTGAGCGCTGGCTAAGCATTATTCAGTGTCTTTTCTGCATGACATGACAAGGACATGCAAGCTGAAGGGGCATCAGATGCTAGGCTGCGTCTGGTCACCAGTCACCGAACACATCCACTCATGGAAATCATGTTGTGGAACCTCTTTAAGTAGCGACTGGACGCTAGGTGCCGAGTCCAGTAGGTGAACCTAACCATTAAGATCTAACGCATGACATTCAAAGGCAGAGGGCACGTGGCAGACATCCATGCACTAGACGCTGGGGTCTCATTCGGTCGATCACACTGGAGCGTCCGATGGCCCTGATTTTTGTGAAAATAGGGAGCCAATGGATTTATTTCTTTGGGAGGCTTATAAATAGTGTTTGGTCAGCTTGGAGCTCACCATTTTGGCACTTTGACATACTTGGCTCCTTGTGAGCCTAAGCAAACACCTTCCACTCATCTCCTTTGTTGATTCTTCATAATAGTGAGATTGAGAGTAATTCCAAGTGCATTTGCATGAGTGATTGCATCTAGTGGCACACGGGGATCGTTGTGGCTACAATTTTCTTATTATTCTTGGTGGTTGTCGCCACCTAGATAGCTTGGAGCAGCGGTGAAGGTCCGGCATGTGTTTTTCATGGCTGGCTCCGGTGATCTTGTGAGGGATTCTTTTGCCTTCCCCGGTGGAGCACCAATTTCAACTCTAGTGAATTACTTGTGTCATTGAGATACCTCACTTACGGATAGGTTCTTACGGTGTCCAATTGTGTGGATGAGGTTTGTGCTACACCTCTTAGCCATCGAACCACCAAGTGTTAGTCGACACAATATTGACTAGCGTGCCGACAAGCACGTGAACTTTGGGGAGAAAAATTGTCTGTCTCAATTATGTATGTTTGGCATTCTCTCAATGATTGATTAGTTCATATCTTGGTGATTAGTTCATTCCTGCAGGGTAGTATAAAGATCACATCCCTTCTATTTATATTTCCACAAAGTAGTGTACTTAGCTTAAGTTGCTAGCTTTGCCTTGTGTAGCTCAATTCACTATTATAGCTTGTAGTGACATAGCTCTTGTGTACCTAGTGATCATAAAAACTAGAATTGTCAGATAGGTGGCTTGCGTCCCTTGTAGAGCTAGAGTGAAATTGTATTACGCCATTAGTTGTACTAATCCATTGCTCTAGTGCTTTGTAGATTTTTAAATTGGCTATTCAGCCCCCTCTAGCCATATTAGGACCTTTCAATTGTGCAGATGGATGGCATAATGAAGATTGCTAGATAGTCATTGATGCATGAGGAATGGCGATGTAGATGCAACGTCAAAGAGGACATAAGGGCAGCAGTGCTATGTCTTATGAGGTGACACAATGACACCCTATTTCTTAGAGAAGATGTGCATCGTACCTAGCAATGGACATCACCGGAGCTAAGTGAATCATGCACAATTGGTTCTATGGACCTAGTAGGTGCGAGGTGAAGTGATGATGGAAGAAGTTGGGGGAGGCATCCCAATCTATGGTGGTGACGATGAACTAAAGATGCAGACATGCAGTTGGGATGACTGAGAAGCAACACGAGAAGGTGCCCCCTTGGCATCGCATGGCCAGTGAGGCCAAATAGTCAAATATGTAGATGTCAATTTAGTCAATGCCAGAGCCAGAGTAGGTACGCGTGATGTCGATAGGCGATGGGTGGCACAATCCCAATTAGTGGTTGAGCAAACCACAATGGATACACCAGTAGCAGTTGGATCCTATATGCAACTCACCGAGTGCACCTAGCAAAACATCCTCCATAGTTTTGTCTCCAAGCCATGCCTCTCCCATGAGCAAACTAGCACATGGAGAAAGAAGAGAGTGGGAAACAAGAGAGATAGAGGAAAGGTTCGGGCATCATGAGCGGTGACATAGATGTGGCCCTTGGTTGGGGATGGCATAGCTCAGCAATACCCTAGTGGCAGTACGGAGGAGCACCTCTTGAGTGGTGCTGACGAGGCCTGGCATTGCTCCTAGCGGCAACATGAATGGGTGGGCGAGGTGAGTAGACCTTCAACCAATGATGGTGTGGCCTAGGGGGTGGGCAACTCTAGCCCATGACAAGCATTGACCCCTGGTGGTAGAGAGGCGACCGCCACACGATCGATTATGGCATAGCCCGAGGGGTAGGTGACTTCAGCCAGTGACAAGAGTGGCAAAGACCACCCTCGATGACAGAGGGGCGGGAAAAGTGCATAGCCCTAGACGGTGATGATTGCCACCCCTACACTAGTACATAAAACATTTTCCATGACCTTTCCAAAACAGCTTCGGTGGCGGGTAGCTTTTTGAACTGCCTCGGTTAATGCCTCGATTAATCGAGGCGGTCATTTTTCATTAATTGAGGCGGTTAGAAATACCCGCCTCTTAAAATATATTAACCGAGGTGGGCACACAAAAAAACCATCTCGGTTAACTGAGGTGGTTGTCATAATGCAACCACCCGGGTTAATCGATTAATAAAGGCAATCAAAAGTAACCGTCATAGTAAATCATAGGCACCTGGCTCCAAAAATCAAACCAACATGCACCATGTGCGCCCGACCCCACCTATTCCAAAAAATCAATGTCTATCCTGTGTGTTGTGCATGATTTCCATGCATGGTTTGAGAAAACCACCAGATGTACTGTGCCCCTTGTTTTGAGAAACCGCTAACACGTGGTGCGATGTCAGTGGCTACACAATAGCTACCACACACTGGACCACATAAATTTTAGCCACACAAACAACACCCATGGGAAACCGTGCCTATCTGTTTTGGGTTCTGTACGCGCGCGTAGCTGTGCAGGAGTCCTAGATTGTTGACGTGGACTTATCGATGGCTGGATAGGACACCACGTGGAGACATGTCCGTCGTTGATATTTCTGTGCTTCCTGACTGAGTATGATAAGCGGACCCAACAAGACATGGATAGAATGCCAGGAGAATCGAGAAATAATATATTCCCCCTCTTTGAATGCCTAAGCAGCTCCTTTCTCTCCCCCGTACGAAGGGCACGCCCCTTCTCCATGCGCACTCTATCGCGCACTTCTCCCTCAACTCCGATAGGTCCTCCACCTCCAGCTCCAGCCAACCACCTCCGTCTCCAGCACGGCGGCGCCCTCCACCTCCACCCCTGCGATAGCTGCTTGGCCCCTATGGTGGCTCGCTAGAGCACGATGAGCGGGGCTAGCTTCGGCAGCGGCTCCCCAGGGCGCGGCGAGCATGCGCACAGTCCCGGCGGTGGCTCACTAGGGCACCACGAGCAGGAGCCTAGCCCCCGCGGCAGCGGCTCAGTCACCTTTGGTGGTAGCTCATGATGACAACTTGGCATGACGATGTGGTGCCTAGCGACGGCTCACGACAGCGCCACGAGCGGGGGGGGTGGGGCTCATGGATGGGCTCGTGGCAAGCAGGTGCGCGGTCCCAAAGGCACTTCTCGGTGCAGCAGCAGATCCGGCGAGCAGCGGCACTGGGCGTCGAAGGGTTCAGTGGGCCTCATAGATGGGCCCATATGGGTCTCATTGATTTTTTTTAAAAAAAATTAATCCATTAACCAAGGCGGGTTGCATAGTTTAACTGCCTCCATTAATTGTATTAACTGAGACGGTTACATTATAACGGCCGTCTCAGATAAATGATTAACTGAGGCGGTTGGGCCCATTAATGTAGGATTAACCGTGACCTTTTGTTGGAGGCGGTTGGCAAAACCACCTCCGTTAATCGATTTTGCCCCCCTCTGTTAAGTTTTTTTTGTAGTAGTGCTAGCGCCCAACAAAGAGAGGTAGATGGCTCTAGCAAATGATGGCGTGATCGGTAACGACGACATGTTGGAGATGGGCAGATCTGCTAAGAAGCGACACTCCAGATCTGGCCACCTCCTTGGTGGCTTAGGGTCTGGAATGCCTGGCATGGTCACCACCATGAAGCCACGGGACAGGCCAACTGTCTCCATTTGATAGGAAGGTGGTGACGCAGTGCAACACAACGATGAGCTTGGGGATGAGATGGCAGCAGCCTGGTGATAATGTGTGTGAGGAGCAGATCCACATCTATTGCGCAACAATTATGGTGAAAATGGCAGAAGGATTGATAGGATCCGGTGCCTAAATGGTGGCGCTGCCCCAGGCAGAGATGGTCTCTCGCCGAAGGAGCGCAGTTGCGGAAGCTAGCGGTTGCTAATGTTTGGATCTAATCCTAGACTTGTGATATTATGAAGGAGAATATATCAAATAGGTGCGATTGTATGGCTCTATTGCATTGAGCCCTTAGCCACTTTATACAGAGTACAACACTTGGGAGGCAAGGCAACACACTGATACATATGGCAGTCTATGAGATGCAATATCTAAGCTACCAAATATACTCTACCAATTAGTACAAAGTCAAATGTGTCAAATATTTTGTACTTGATAGGTACAAAAATATAAAACTTTTTAAATAACAAAGTAACATGCTGGCCATTGTTTCCTCTACACTGTGTTTCAGTCCTAAAACTGCATGCAGATTCTACCATTATGCTTTTGCAGTGAATTAGATGATCTTAATCAGCATGCTATGAGCAAATAAGTGCAGTAATGTACAGTGCTCTTTCATAGCCTTCATGATATATTCCCTCCATTCCATATTATAAGTTGCTATGCATTTTGTAGATATATAGTTTTTATTATCTATCTAGACATAGTGTATATTTAGGTGCATAGCAAATAGCTATGTATATAGAACAGTCAGAGTGACATACAATCTGGAATGGAGGGAGTAGGAAATTTGACGCATCGAAGTCCAAGATGTTGCAAGGTCCACGGCTGATTTGAGGGAAGATCTCATGTCCTTGTAAACCATTATGACGTGACTCAAGAAACGAAAGTTATAGATGGTTTTATCTATTTTGTGTAAAATGGTTATATATCTTTTGGACTCTTAACAATGATTGTTTTATTGTTATGGAAAACACAAGCGATGGATTGTCAATCATTTTTTTCAGTTTCATATTAGGCATAGAGAACTTGGCAGGTGCCAATAAAATTGTTGCTCATGTTTTATATATTATTTACAGAAATGTCATATATGTTTTGGGTTTAAAATTATAGATTTGGTAGAGTCATATTTGAATAACTTGATGAAATGTGTTGGATTATTTTAAAATTTGTGATGAATGGATTCTACATGAAAGCATTGCATCATATGTGCTTTTTTAGAGGGCAACACTTGATGGTGGTTTTCTTTTTTATGCTAGAAAGTTGCCCCATTGTAGAATTACTATGGAATGATTATAAAATATGTACATGTACAGATTAGATGTTAGATCCATGCATGTTTCATTTGGTATTTTAACAATTACATTACAGTATTATTCAAATGATATGGCTCCATCATATAGCATCTAAGTAGAGAGTCACACATTTGCCTTATTGGTTTGCTCTCCAAAAGCTTTATTTGTTGATCTAACCGACCCCTAACAACCAAGGTGGCACTACCACAACAACACACACATAGGCCACCATGGGCCAAATTTACCTGGGCTAGATGTTACGTACACAGCAACCCAACATTCTTGTTGGCCCAACACACCCACAACCAGACAAACACTTACCGCAAAAATCTCATTTTGGTACATATGACCATGCATCCAGTGCGGCCACATGTGCCAATGTCGTGCACCATACAAGGCCCACATAGATAATGTGCCTATGTCTACATTGTGAACGAACATCCCATTTTGGTACATATGACCATGCATCCAGTGCCGCCACATGTGCAATGTTGTGCACCACACAAAGCCTACATAGTTAATGTGCCTATGTCTACATTGTGACCCACATGGGACCGTGTCCACAAATGGCAAATGGATAAGATCCATTCTATACACTAAGTGTACGACACAATCTCACCCCATAAAAGATTTCATCCTCACTTCACGTAAGAGGGTTACCTCGGGTTATTGGTATGGACTTTATTTTTTTTATATGTTGGTTTAACCTACCATCAACAACCAATGTGGTGCTAAGCCCCCACAATCTCAAATGAACACACATGGGCCACCGTGAGCCAAATCCTATAGGAGCCGAATGTCACAGTGGTGGAACATGAAGAGCTAGATGTTACAGAGTTGGATATCTTGGTTGAGGACGACAGGTACTGCGGTGTCTAACACCAAAGCCATAAAGAGGTGGTCAAGTAGTAATTTACAAAATTCAATCGAACTTCCTACATGTGGACTTCCATTTTGTTAAAAAAATAAAAAGGCCATAATCTTTAAACAATGGATTTGTTTTTGTTTTTAGTTGGTCTCTAATTATTGAGTTCCCCATAGACAATGACAGTCTCACATGAACATCATGCCCTAAATGTGTGCACTAAATTTCTAGTGATGTGTCATTGTCACCTTACATGTCCCGCTTGATCAACCAAATCAATCATCCACTGGCACAAAATACATACGACTAATCATATATAGTTAACTTGTGTAATGGCTAGCCTATGTACGATGTGCCAAGGTACAGATATGTAGCACAAACTTATCCATAATATTAAATTGTGAGATTGCTACAATCTTGAAAACTTAAGTGAACAACTGAGACAACTACTAGATGCATGTAGATATCTTTGGCAATCTATTGTCATTCATCTTTTTCTCCTACGTTTTTTTCCCTGTTCTTTCTGCTTCATTTCTATCATTCCAGCTTAAAGAAGAGGCAAACTCAAGAGTAGGGGAGTCATTTGCTTTTTCATTGCAAAGTTTATTTTAAATGTCCAAGTTGTTTCAAATCTAGTGGATTGACCGAATATAATTACTACATAGGAGGCCCCAGGTGTTAGATTCACTAAATATCAAAAAAATTGAACATGTCGAAGCACATTGGGCTTCTAATTTAACATATTCAGAGAAAAGAAAAAAAATGCCAGATATATATTAACAATGTGTCTTTGACATGTTTCCTTCGGGACAGTTTGCAATGCAAATAATGTTTCTGCTTCCAATGTAGGGTTTGCATTTGGTTTGTTTGATTTTCATCTTCTTAGATTTTTAGAGAAGAGTAAATTTCACTAGTGGTTCTTGAATTTGTCCCGAGTTCTCGTTCCAGTCCTAGTACATACAAATTGCACACTTGGCTCCCTGAACATGTCCTTAGTTCCCACGTTTTCGTGCTGATGTGGTTTACCACAGTGGTTTCTTGGGGGAGGGGGATTTGAAAAATGTTCCCACCAATTTCTGGGTCCATGACACTTTTTTTTGTTTCGCTGCTCCTAAATTTTATTCTTATATATATATATATATATATATATATATATATATGTAGTATGTGTATATGTGGGGGTGGGGGGTGTGTGGGGGGGGGGGGGGGTGTGGGGGGGGGGGGGGGGGGGGGGGGGGGGGGGGA
>NC_012874.2:33922845-33968903 GCF_000003195.3 Sorghum bicolor
TACTATAGTAGGTATATGGCTATAAATATGAGAAGAAAAGAAATTAGAAGGAAAAATGCACAAAAGAACATGTGACCTGGACCTTGGAGATGGTAACAGACATCAAAATTCTGCCACAACCCCTTGTGGCCGGCCCATCAGTAGTTCAGTACCAACAAATTAAATGCGGCGGTGGGCTGTGGGCAGGGTGGTTGGACCACGATGGTACAACACTAGAGTTTAGGAAGCTCAGTGTACAATTTATAACTGCCGGGGCATGTTTATAGTGTATGTAATTTCAAGTACTACTACCAGAATAACAAATCCGGATACAAAGCCATGTGTGCAATTTACACGTAGAAACACATACTCGGGAAACTAAATGGCTCCTATCTATTGCATTTTCTATTCTATCGCATAGATATTCTAGAAGTGGGCTAAAGAGAACCAAAAATATATAGATGGATTAGGATGTGCTCTACGTAGTTCATAACTTGAGTCCTTAAGACGATATATACCTGGCTCGTTGTTTCATATCATGCACAAGTGGCATAGTTTTGTACCACCCTGTCATGGATATCCTAGGTATGCCAACTTTTAGACAAGTTTATCAATGATATGTATATCTAGTGCACCCAAGGTTGGATTTGGCCAGTTTAGCTAGCAGGTCTATGAGACATCAGAGCATCTCCAAGATATTAGCCAGAAAGACTAGCCAAATTTACTTGTTTAGCTACTCTCTAAAATAGATTTGACAAAAAAGATATTAGAGTACTCTAACAGACTCTATAAAGGATGACTAGTGAGATAGGTTATCCAAATGTAGAGAGCAAACAAGGTGGGATGTGTTAGCATAGGCTAAATTGTTGCAATACTTGTAATCTACTTTGTTCAGTCATTAGCATAAGGTAGGCGTAGCAGGCAATGCATGGCTAGAGACGTGCTCAGCTATGACACAACCTAGAGAGTCTGTGAGCGCCACGCTACGCGTTGCTGCACGGGGTACACGTTGCGGTCAAATGGTGTTGTACACGGCACGTAACGTGACGCGGGATACGCGGAGGCATGTTCCGTGATCCCATCTTATGTATCTATATATACAAGGTAAAGGAACCGGCCAAGGCTGCGACATTTGGCAGCAACAAACCCTAGCTCTATTGTTCTTCGTTCTGTGTCTCGCCACGGTCACCATCGTGACGCCGCCGCCGTGTTCGATCCAGCGCACGAGTGTTCTCTACGCCAACACGTGGTGTCGGAGCCCAGGTTGAAGGCATCGGTGTAGGTGAGGATGTGAGAAGAAGATCAGGAGGATGTCTGTTCTGATCGAGTAGAACAAACACGGTTGCCGAAGTCGTCGAAGTGTCTATGTCGGGGAATCAAGAAGCGATGGAGAAGGCGTTCAACACCGCAGCCGAGAACTTGATGTGGCCTTTGTTGACGTGCACGAACTACCAAGAGTGGGCATCGCATGTCCAATGCAATCTGGAGGCAATGTTCCTTTGGGATGCAGTCACCGACGACAAGGCTGAGAGACGTCGTGATAGGCTAGGTCTCGAGGCCATGCTGCACGGCGTACCACCAGAGATGCACCCCATGTTGTTGAATAAGAAGACGGTGGAGGAGGCTTGGGAGGCCATCAAATCGATGCGCCTTGGAGCAGAACGCGTTAAGGCAGTAAGTGCCCAGAAGTTGCTGGCCGAGTTCGAGTCGATTGCCTTCAAAGCTGGAGAAACAATTGAGGACTTCTCCATACGCATCACCAAGATCACCACCGATCTGACTGGACTTGGGGAGAAGAGCGTCGGCGATAAAAGGGTGGTGAGAAAATTTCTCAGAGTTGTTCCTACTCGTTATAATCAAATTGCAATTGCTATAGAGATGTTATGTGATCTTGATGCACTCTCGACTGAGGAACTAATCGGACGCTTGCGGGCGGCTGAAGATCGGTTCTAGCCAACGGTGGATGCTATCACAGAAAAGGCAGGCAATCTTTTGATGACAGAGGACGAGTGGACAGCCAAGAATAAAAGTAGGATGACTTCAGATTAATCCTCGTCATCGGGTCAAAATGGCGGCAATGGTGGTCGCTATGTCCGCAAGGACAGGCAAGGAGCCCATGGCGGCAGTGATGCATGGGACTCCGGTGCAAAGAATCTGACATCGATGGGGACTCCACGTCATAAAGGGAGATGTCATAAGTGCAACATCTATGGGCACTATGCAAAAGAATGCAAGACAAAGCTGAAAGATGATAAGCATGAGGCTGTGCATCATGTTGCAGGAGATGTGGAGACAGGAGCGCTGATGGTGGCTCAGGTTTGCACGGTGGTAAAAACTCAAATCTCTGGGTTGCAGAGAGTGTTACTGAATCAGGAACGGGTGTTCCCGACGGAGTATGAAGAAGGAGCTTGGATTCTAGACACAGGGGCCACAGACCATATGACAGGCTGTCGAGAAGCTCTAGTAACTCTTGACGAGTCTGTTCATGGAGCTGTGAGGTTCGGAGATGGTTCCACAGTTGAAATCCAGGGGATGGGAGCTGTTGCAATGACCGGCAAATACAAGGAACATCGGGTGCTCATAGAGGTGTATTATATACCTTCACTAAAGTGCAACATAGTCAGTCTTGGACAGCTTGAAGAAGCTGGATGCCGTGTTGAAATTGAGCATGGGGTATTGGAGGTACTGGAACACAGACAAGCTGCACAAAGGCAGCGCGCAGTTCTGTTACAGGCAGAAAGGAGAACTGACACTATGTAATGAAGGTGAAGCTAACCTCCCCAATCTGTCTCCACTCCAAACTGAATGAAGTTGCTTGGCTTTGGCATGCAAGATACGGTCACCTAAACTTCAAGTCACTACATGATCTCGGCTACAAGGAGATGGCAGTAGGAGTGCCTCGTATCCGGGAGGTAGAACAAGTGTGTGATGGCTGTGCCCTGCGCAAGCAGCACCGTGCACCCTTCCCACGAGCGACTGCATATCATGCAGAGAAAGGGCTTGAATTGGTTCATGCTGATCTCTGTGGCCAGATTAAGCCCGTTACACCCGGAGGCAAGTCGTATTTTTTGCTTGTGGTGAATGATTACAGCCGCTATAAGTGGCTAGACTTACTGCGAACAAAGGATGAGGCGTTCCTATATTTCAAGAAGATCAAAGCTTCTGCTGAGCTGGAGTCAGGGTGTAGGCTCAAAGCTTTCAGAACTGACCGTCGAGGAGAGTTCAACTCAGGAGTCTTCATAACTTTCTGCAGGGAAGAGGGCATCAAGCATAACACAACTACACCATACACGCCCCAACAAAATGGTGCGGTGGAACAGCGTAATCAAAGTGTTGTAGAGATGGATCGCTGCCTGCTCAAGTCTATGAAAGTCCCAGGGAAATACTGGGGGAAGCTGTCCAAACAGCAGTATACTTGTTGAACAGAGCTCCTACTAAATGCTTGAATGGGAAGACGCCGTATGAAGCATGGTTCAGCAGGAAACCGGGTGTCAAGCACTTGCATGTATTCGGTTGTAGAGCCTTTGCGAAAAAGCTTGGACCAGGCATAACAAAATTATCAGACAGATCAATCCTAGGGGTGTTCTTCGGTTGTGAATCTGGAACGAAGGGGTATAGGATATTTGATCCAGTGAATAATCGTTTGATGGTGTCCAGAGATGTGATATTTGATGAGCAAACAGCATGGAATTGGGAGGAGAAAAATGATGAGCTCGGTGGGATGATGGCTGCAGTACCGTATACATTTGAAGTGCAGTATGATGATATTGACATGGTCCAACAATAGACCATGAACCGAGTGCATCTGCTGATTCGGTTGGTGCAGGCGGTGACCCAGTCTCTCCATCGGAGTCAATTCCATTCCAAGAGGAGTTAGGATCACCATATACTCCCATCTCTAGAGCAGGGTCAACAGCACCGGGTAATTTGATTCAATGGGCGACACCTCCAACAAATGGTTCTGCAGACTCCGAAGGGGTACCTTTGCGGTACAGAACAGTTGCTGATCTTCTTGATTCAACTGAACTGGTCCCTAATGTCGAGTACAGTGGGATGTGCCTTGTAGCTGCAGAAGAACCAAGCTTAGTGGAAGAAGCTATGACCGAAGAATGTTGGAGACAAGCCATGAGAGCCGAAATGCAGGCTATCGAGGAGAATAGAACCTGGGATGTTAGTGAATTGCCTAAGGGGCATAAGGCAATTGGCCTGAAGTAGGTTTTCAAGTTGAAGAAGGACCCTGATGGGAATTTGATCAAGCACAAAGCTAGATTAGTGGCAAAGGGCTATGCTCAAGTGCAAGGAGTGGATTTTGAGGAAGTATTTGCACCTGTTGCTCGAATTGAAACAGTGAGGGTCTTATTGGCTTTAGTTGCAGAAGGAGGATGGGAAGTGAATCATATGGATGTAAAATCAGCTTTCCTCACTGGAGATATATTGGAAGTGGTGTATGTAAAGCAGCCTCCTGGTTTCATTGTTGGGGGTGATGACAAAGTACTGAAGCTCAGAAAAGCACTCTACGGCTTGAGATAGGCACCTAGGGCCTGGAATTTTAAACTCGACATAGAGCTGATTGCTCTTGGATTTGTGAGAAGCAAGTTGGAACATGCTGTCTATAGGAGAAGCAATAAGGAGTCTTTCCTTCTTGTGGGAGTTTATGTTGATGATCTAGTCATCTCTGGTCCTAGTCTTAATGACATAACTAAATTCAAGACAGAGATGAAGAAGAAATTCATCATGAGTGATTTAGGTCTCCTGAGTTATTACTTAGGTATCGAGGTAAAGCAGGGAGATGATGGAATCACACTGAGTCAATATGCTTATTCAAAGAAGATATTGGAGAGTGCAGGCATGCAGAATTGTAACCCCACTGCAACTCCAATGGAAGCAAGGCTCAAGTTAGGTAAGAAGGTGGAATACAAGGTTGTTAGACCTTCACAGTATAGAAGCATTATTGGGAGTTTGAGATATTTAGTGAACACAAGACCTAACCTTGCATATGCAGTAGGTGTGGTTCGCAGGTTCATGGAGGCTCCAAGTCAAGCTCATTGGGGTGCTGTGAAGCAAATACTAAGGTACCTGAAAGGCACTGTGGATCTCGGCTGCAAATATGAGCGAGGCATTGAACTGATACCACTGCTGCTAGGTTACAGTGACTTCGCTGGGGATGTTGAAGATAGGAAGAGCACGACAAGGGTGGTCTACTTTCTAGGCAACAATCTTGTCACTTGGTCTTCACAGAAGCAAAAGATTGTCGCTCTTTCTTCCTGTGAAGCTGAGTATGTGGCAGCAGCACCACCCTGTCAAGGAGTCTGGTTGAGCTGGTTGCTAGGAGACATGTTAGGAACAAAGGAAATGTCACTAAAGCTGCTCATGGACAATAAGTCTGAAATTGCCCTGAGTAAAAATCCAGTGCATCATGATAGAAGCAAACACAGATACAAGGTTTCAATTTATTCGTGAGTGCATTGAAGATGGCAAGGTGGAGGTGGATCACATCGGCACTGCTGATCAGTTGGCCGATATCTTCACAAAGGCATTGGGGCGAGCAAGATTCATCGATCTGAGGAGAGCTCTTCGCATGGTGAGGGTGCAACAAGTTTAGGAGGTGCATTGTTAGCATAGGCTAAATTGTTGCAATACTTGTAATCTACTTTGTTCAGTCATTAGCATAAGGTAGGCGTAGCAGGCAATGCATGGCAGGAGACGTGCTTAGCTATGACACAACCTGGAGAATCCGGTCTGTGAGCGCCACGCTACGCGTTGCTGCATAGGGTACACGTCGCAGTGAAACGGTGTTGTACACGGCACGTAACGTGGCGCGGGATACACGGAGGCATGTTCCGTCATCCCATCTTATGTATCTATATATACAAGGTAAAGGAACCGGCCAAGGCTGCGACATTTGCAGCAACAAACCCTAGCTCTATTGTTCTTCATTCTGTGTCTCGCCGCTGTCACCATCGTGACGCCGCCGCCGTGTTCGATCTAGCGCACGAGTGTTCTCTACGCCAACAGGATGGAGTGCTACTAAATTTGAAGAGTTATTCATAAAGTCTGTTGGAGATGTTTTTCCTTCAACAATAGCCAAATTTATCTTTAGAAAATGATTTGATTAATCTCTTGGAGATGCTCTCAAGTATGTTTTTTCTGGTTGTGGTTCTAGGGTTTTGTGAAGAGAGGTAGTGTTTTTTCACCGGTGTCCGTTCTGAAAATTAAGCAACAGAGAGATTGATAGAAAATTGAAAATAAAATTGAGAAGAGACTTAGTGGCTGGAAAGAAAAGTTGCTTTCTACCGGTGGCCGTTAGTATTGATAAACTCGGTACTTTCCAACCCATCAATATTTATGTTGTCTTTCTTTAAAATTCCACAAGGTGTGTTAGAAAAATTCAACTGCTTCAGGTCGAGATTTTATTGGCAGAATGACCAACACAAATGGAAATAAAGATTAGTCAAATGGAAAATACTATGCCAACCAAAAATACAACGAGGTCTAGGTATTCAAAACATGGACATACAAAACAAATGTTTGTTAAGCAAATGGATTTTCAGATTATTAAATGAAGATGATTTGTCGCAAGAACTTTTGATGAACAAATATATTAAAGACAAGACGTTAGGGGGATGTGTAAAGAGAGCAACGTGTTCCTACTTTTGGAAAAACTTGATGAATCTTGAAGAGACTTTTATGAGTTTCAGATCTTTCATGATGAAAGATGGCACACAAACTCGATTTTGGGTGGACACGTGGCTTGGTAATTTCCCGCTTAAAGATAGATTCCCTGCCCTGTTTAACATAGTTAGAAGAAAACAGGATTCCGTAGTGAAGGTACTTAGTTCAGTCCCACTAAATATTTCTTTCTGAAGGAATTTAGTGGGAAGAAATCTAAGGGATTGGTGTAAATGAGGTTAGAGTTGCACAAGATATTTGACATATCAAAATTACTTCAAAAATAAAAATATATTTGTTGTACCTAAAAAATAGTGTAACTTTAACTAGAGATAACCAAGCCAAGCATAGTTGGGTTGGAGACGCAAGATGTAGCTTTTGCTACTCACCAGATATTATTCAACATTTTTTTTGCATTGTTTCTATGCCAAATTCTTGTGGCACACTGTACACCTTATGTTTGGGATCTCGCTTCCTCATAGTATAGATGTCATGTTTAATAGATGGTCAAAAATGGGTAGGAACAAACATAATGAATTGTTATTGACTGCAGCCTCAGTGTTGATGGAGAATCTGCCTCACGAGAAACGAAGTGGTTTTTGACAAATCTAGACCAAAATCTTTTTTATAGGTTTTGCTCAGTAGAATCCATTGGCTAGGGCAAAGTTGTAGTAGTGTAACGAACTGTGATACCAGATCCTAGTTGGACAACACCTTGAGACGTCTGCTTTGCATTCCTTCAGCTCCAATAGGTGGTTGGTCTTGTTTAGTTATAAACATTATTTCATTTGCTTGAGCGAATTCTGTAAGATGCTCATTCTTTACAGCATGTGTGCTGGTGTGTGGAACTTTTTTGTAATAATTATCCTGAGTCTACCTAGATAGATGAAGCCCGATATGAACTATCTATTATCTAAAAAAGGAAAAATAAGGGTAAAAATATGTCACATTCGGAGTAGATATTAATAATATGTATCAGATGACCAACAAAACGCGCGCGCCCATCACTTTTGGCATTTGATAATGCAACTATCACTATTAGGCTTTTTGTGGTAATGAAATACTAGATGATACCCCGCGCGTTGCTGCGGGAACTTTGTAACGTTATATTGAGCATAGAGCTACTTTTAAATATTGAAGTTGAAAGTAAAAAAGAATGAATAAAGGAAAAAAAAAGGGAAATGATGGAACTACACTGCAGTGTACTGAGATTTTGAATGTCCTCTCACCTCTAGTCTACACCGATGCACCATATATACCCATTCCAGTTTTTGGTCGTAACAACATCAACATGATAGATTGATGCCCAGACCAACGTGGGACATTTGTGTACTCTCGAGTACATAAAACACAACAGCATGAGCCAAGGCCCCATCCCCTTCCTTTAATTTGCATGTGAGAAAAATCTTCCACCTCTTTTTCTTCCTCCCCGGATGAACTCCAACATAAAAATCCCCTAATCGATCTATCCTCCTGAATTGATCTCCTAATTTCGTACAAAATCAAGATTCCACAAACTCTTGCAGGAATACGCTCCAGCGGAGGACGCTGCTAACATGGTCGCGAAGGTGCTGAACATGTGGTCGACGCGGCGGCCTTGGCCACCTCAACCTCCGCAACTCGCTGAGGGAAACGCGCAAGGGCCTGCTGTCTACTGCCAGTCGCACTGTTCCTAGTGGAGGCCGTGAGGCAGCCAATGTTCTTGCCAGCTTTGTGCTGCGACCTGAGAGCGAAGGCGAGGCGCACGCCGTCATGCCGGTGAATGGTGGTCAGGTCCCCGTTCTGGCTCCACCATGTCCTCTTGGAAGCTGCTGTAAGCATGGATGAGGCGGAGGAAGGCATCCAAGAGGCGGTTGCCCCTGCCGCTGGCTGAGAAGAGCATGCCTGCACCTCGGTGAGCATGGCTGGGCTGTCAATGCCCGCGAAGCATGGTTGGGCCCTGTGCTCAGGCATGGGAGCGCCGATGTAGGCATGGAGGTGCGCGAGGATAGGGTAGGAGCGGCATGGGAGGTTGACGGGAGCGGGTGTGGTACATGGTGGCAGAGGACCCCGCACCGCTGCATGGGGGTTGGTACTCGACGACACTGCTGCTCAACTTGTTGCCACAGCCACCATTCCTCTTGCCGTGATGGTCTAGGTTTTTAAAGGATGCAAACTCTATGGTGGGTAGGGATAAAGGAAGTGGGACAGATAGGAGATAAATAGCTCAGACATCAACGTGTATCAGTTTCTGGAATTGGAACGAATGTGTGAACGTCCATGGCTGATGGTGGGGGAGACGTTTTGGTTGGGTGCACCTACGTGACTTGAAGATTAGTAGTGAATTGTGGGACCCATTGATGACGTGGCTTCACGAAATTGTAGAAAAATACTCTAGTGGGGATCTCCTATTTAGGCATAGAGGATATCGACATAACCCAAGTGCCTTCACATATTACTTCAGCATTATTAAAAAACAATTACTTTCCTAATCATGTAGTTTTTAACAAATTATGTTTGTGTAGATAACAAAGCTTATATTGAAACGCTATGTGATGTAAAATAAATTGGTAAATGAAAATATTATTTTTAAAACTATGTAGGATAAAAATGGAATACCTGGTTTTTGCATGAGCGAAGAGGATTCCCTTGTGATAATATCTTTTCCCACATCATTTTCTTCGATTCTATGTTGGTTATTTGGACCTCGCCTTGTGAATACGGATGCAAGAAGCGGGGCTCGACTTATGAAAAGGAAGTCACTTAAAGATGACCTGATCTGCTCATGGGCAACCCTGATTGCATCATTACGAATCATAACATCTGCTGAACTCTCTTCTGTGTCTCCATCAATAACCCAGTCCACCATTTGTACATTTATGACAGGAGGGTTTGAACGGTTTTCTTCGAGGCAACGAAGCCTTGCATGGTTGCTAATAATCGCATGCACCAACCTTGACTTAGCAGTCTCTCTGCTGGTTTGATCTGTACTGGCAGCTCCGATTTTGGCAGAGATCACTTTTATGCCTGCCAAGTACCCAATTCCTGTATCTTCTGGCCTGTACTGGTGCATTGTGTTAGCATTGAAACATACTTTGAGCCTTTGAACATCGGGCATAGCTCCTCCACTAAATTTCACGCATAGTGCAGTGCAAGTGAACTTCAAATACTTGAGCAATGGGAACCCCTCACTAAATATGATCCATTCCTTGTTCTTAGGGGTGCTCCGAAGATACAAAGAAAGAGCAGTTAGGGCAGAGAGTGTTTTGAGGATATCAACATCACCACTTGACAACTGGCCAACGGCAATCTTGAGAGTAAAGAGCTTATTGCTTAGCAGTCCAATCCACTCTGGGAGCCTTGACATTTTGAATGTCCGCGGGGACAGCACAAACCTCTCGAGATTGGTGGGTAGGGGATTGAACCTGCTCAAGCCATCAAGAGAAATGCTCTGGTTTGAAGATGCTTCACCACGGAGAATTAGGGATCTGAGGTTGGTGCATTTCTCCAGAACTGAAGCAAGACGTTTGACGTTGCTAATTTGACGCCGGGAATGAACTGTAGAGCAGGTTAGATGAAGATCCTGCAAATTGGTCAGCTTGCCAAGTTGGCTCAGGTCAACGTAGCCAAGACTACGAAGTGATGTCAAGCTGCCAATCCCATAGGCACCGGGCATGTAAGTCATGCTAGGAAGGCAGAGATGCAACAAACTCTTTAAGCTAAAAACATCTTGTGTAACAACAACTGCTTCTGCATCCACTTCGAGTGTCTCTAAGTGTCTCAGGCCTCCAATGTTCACTGGGAGATTGACTATCATGTTGCATTGCACTTTCAGATATCTTAGTTGAAACATATAACCAATTGAAGAAAGCTCTAGAACTTTTTTTTCTTGATCACTCCAAACATGAAGAACCAGAACTCGAAGAAGGCAATACTTCACAAGGGAAGGTACAGATTTAACGAATCCAGAAAATATAAAGGACCGAACTTGGCATATTCTGAAGCTCCGTGGTATCTGTGCGTTTTTGGCATGTCCAAACCTGACAGACAGGCGATGAACCTTACTATCAGGAAGCCCTGTCATGGTGTCACGATAATCCACGACAATAATGAAGTTTTCCTGCATGGATTTCTTTGTAATAAAATCAAGTACCACCTGATGAACTATACATGACAACACTTGATTATTATTGTCCGTATCTACAAGCTGGATCAATCCTCTTTTCAGGAGCTCATCAAAATAAATAAAACCCACTTCAAGTTCTCGTCCTTTCCATTCCATTTGACTAAAAATACCTTGAGCTACCCATTGCCTCACCAAATCATCCTTTCCGATAACACAGCCCTCTGGATACATACTAAGATAGAGCAGGCATGTCTTCAATTTGGTTGGAAGATTGTTGTACATAAGGTTTAGAAACCCCTCCATCACCTCCTTGGTAGAAGTAGGATTTCCTGCTGAAGTATGGAATAAACTCTTGCATATGTACACCCATTCATTTTTTCTATAGTCCGGCCACCCTGCTAATATACCAGCAATATTTATTATAGCTAGCGGTAAACGATAACCACACTTCTTGAAGATTTCACATGAAACTTTATTGCATTCTTCAGCATTATAATCCTTTATATGGTTTACTCTACTGTTAAACAATTGCAGTGACTGATACTCGTTCAGAGGTTCCATATTGAAAACAGCCCCTCTTTGGTTGTTACAGCAAGCCAATGCAACTTCCATAACTTGCGTGGTTGTTAATATTCGGCTGCCGCAGTTATCCTTGGGAAAAGCACAGCTCAAGAAATCCCACACTGATGTTGACCATAAATCGTCGATTACAATGAAATAGCTGCAAAATGATTTTTGCACAAAATTTAATTACATGTAAAGCTTAGATAACGAATTTGCATCAAACAATAGTATAAATTACAGTGTGACCATCTCAATATTGAAACACCTGACATTGGTAATGTATGGGGAATGCTCTGTATGTTGGATTAAGTAAAATCATGGATGGTTGACTTAATGATTGGGAGACAGACTAGAAAGTTGTGCTTTTGGTCCATCTCTCTGCAGATTCATGATCAGTCACCATGGATTCAGAGAGTTTGTATAATGCATTATTTTGTTTGAATACTGATGTACCATGTTTGTGTAAGAGGCTGATTCGGAGGTGGTCTCCTGAGGAGCGGAGTGGGGGGGCTAGGATATATTGGAGCTAGACAAGCTCCATCCTCGCTTGCGTGCCGCCGGGATCGATGATGAACACGGCGAGATAAACCCTAAGGCTACACAAATACGAGAGATAATGTGCTGTCCACAACCGCAGCCAACTCAGTCCTTTGTTCCTTATTTATATAGATGACTTACAGGTTTGATACATAGCAACACCCCCCCCCAGCGCCACGTAACACAGAGTCTGCAACACCATTGCATCGCGATGATGCGTTACGTGCGCTCTGTGCTCGTGGCGTGAGCCAGACTGACTCTACGGGTTGAGTCTTGATCGAGCACGCCTACGGTCAATCTCAGCCTCTAACTTAACCATTACAGACTCTAGACTTGCATCCATTTAGCTAACAAAACACCCCCTAAACTAGATGCACATCGACGGCACCTAATGCACTCCTCAGTTCTATGAACTTCTCTCGCCCCAGCGCCTTTGTGAAGATGTCAGCGACCTGATCTGCAGTCTCGACATGTTCTATCTCCACCTTGCCTTCATTGACACACTAACGAAGGAAGTGATACTTCGTATTGATATGCTAGCTTCGATCGTGGTGTACCAAATTCTTGCTAAGAGCAATCGTGGACATGTTGTCCATGAGTAGCTTGACAGTCGTCTCTATCGTTCCTAGAAAGTCTGCAACCAATCAGCTTAACCATATCCCCTGACAGCCTGCTGCTGCTGCCACGTATTCTGCTTCATAGGAAGATAGAGCAACAATTTTCTGCTTCTCAGATGCCCAAGTCACCAAGCTGCCATTCACAAAATAGCCAACTCTAATGGTGCTTTGTCTGTCCTCCACGTCTCCTGCAAAATCGCTGTCACTATAACCAAGCAACATTGGTTTTAGCTTAGCTCCTTTCTCATACTTTGCAGGCATACCCCATGGTTAAGTACCTCAGGATAGGTTTCATAGCAATCTAGTGACCTTTCCCAGGTGCTTCCATGTACCTGCTCACAACACCTACGGCAAAAGCTAAGTCTGGCCTAGTGTGGGTGATGCACCTTAAGCTCCCTATATACTCAACGGGATTCAATGGATCTCCTTCATTCTTCTTGCTGAGTTTCAGTCGACATTCCATGGGAGTATCACTTGAGTTATAATTCGTCATGTCTGCCATATCAATGATCTTTGCAGCATAGGAACTCTGACACGACATAATGCCACTTGAATCTGGCTTGACTTTGGTTCCCAAGTAGTAACTCAAAAGTCCCAAAATACTCATATTGAATTTCCTCTTCATCTCTAACTTAAACAACTCGATGTCGTCTCCATCTGATCCAAAGATAATCAAATCGTTGACATAAACTCCCACAATCAAGATTGAGTTCAGCTTACTTTTTCAAAACCCGGAGCCACCAGCTCCTTATCTAATTTGGCATTCCATGCCCTTGGTGCCTGCTTCAACCCATAGAGAGCCTTTCTCAACTTCAAGACTTTCCTTCCATCGCCAATTATGAAACCTGGAGGCTGCTTTACATACACAGTTTCAGTAAAATCACCATTCAAAAATGCAGATTTAACATCCATATGATGAACTTCCAAACTGCCTCTAGCTACTAGAGCCAGCAACACTCATACAGTATCGATCCTAGCCACTGGAGCAAAGACTTCATCATAATCAACTCCATAACATTGACCATATCCATTTGCCACTCGACGAGCTTTGAGCTTTACTATATTTCCTTCAGGGTCCTTCTTAATTTTGAATACCTACTTCAAACCGATAGCCTTGTGTTTGGGTGGTAATTCACTGACATCCCAAGTTTGGTTTGATTCAATCGCCTGAATCTCTGACTTCATGGCTTCTCTCTGGCACAGTTCAGTCAATGCTTCTTCAACTATCTTTGGTTCCTCAGCTGGCAAGCACAACCCGCTGTAGTCATAGTTCTCCACCTCTTCTGTTGTCTCTAACAAATCTAGAATAGTACAATAACTAATTGGAACGCCTTCAGAGTCTGCAGATTGTCTGGTGGGTGGTGTTGTCAATTGTATCATCGGTGGAGTGTGTGGAGGCATAGCAAAGCCACCCCCATACTGTGGGATTGATGGAGCAGGTAACCCTGGTTCACCAGCATCAAGATCAGGAAGATCAGGAACTGAAACTTCTAAATTTTTGCCTCTAGTGCCTGTTGTCGGACTGCCTCCAGTGCCTATTGTCAGACTGGGAACAGTGTCCCCCCAATCAACCTAAAACATATGAGATGCCACAACCTCTTCAGCATCAGGCGTCGCCCCGTTGTTATCTCCTCTCCAATTCCACAGTCGTTGCTCATCAAACACAACATCACATGTCACTAATAGCTTATCAGTCACTAGGTCATAAACGCGATATGCCTTTGATCCTGGTTCATAACCAAGAAAAATACCTCGGACAGATCTACTAGTCATCTTCCTTGTTCCTAGGCCGACTATCTTGGCATAAGCAGCACAACCGAAAGTCCTCAAGTTCTTGACCCCTGGTTTCTTCCCATACCATGCTTGATATGGTGTCTGTCCACGCGGCTTTTGGTTGGCGATCAATTCAAGATATAAACTATCATTCTGATAGCCTCTCCCTAAAACCGAGGTGGCACTTTCATACTCTTTAGTAAACATCGTGCCATCTCAACTACTGTCTGATTCCTTTGCTCCACAACCCTGTTCTATTGTGGAGTATACGGGGCAGTGGTGATGTGCTTGATCCCATGATCTCCACATAACACCATAAAAGCCCCACTATTGAACTCTCCCCCTCGATCACTCCTGAAAGCTTGCAGCCGTCAACCAGATTCTAATTCAGACGTAGCTTTAAACTTCTTGAAATAGGACAATGCTTCTACCTTGGATGTCAGCAATTCAATCCACATGTAACGACTATAATCATCAACAATGAGCATAAAACAGGTTTTGCCTTCTGGTGTGGACGGTGTAATATGTCCACACAAATCTGTGTGCACCAACTCAAGCCTAGCTGATGCACGCCATGGAGAAGATTGAGGAAAAGGTCTCCTATGTTGGTTGCCTAGAGCACAACCATCATAGACTTGTTCCACCTTTCTAATCAAAGGTAAGCCATCAACCATATCTTTGACATCAAGATCATGCAAAGCCCTAAAGTTTAAATGCCTAAAACGAGCATGCCAGTGCCAGGCCTCCTCCTCTATTTTAGATAGCAAATACACAGGTGAAGTCAGGTTTACTTTCATGATATAAAGATGATTTCTTTGTTCTGCCCTGATGATTACACCACGTGATACTCCAAGTTGCTCAATTTTGAAAACCTCCATCACACCCTTGTCAATCTCAACATAGCATCCTGCCTCTTTGATTTGACCTAGGCTCACAATGTTGCATCTAAGAGAAGGAATAAAATAGACCTCCATAAGTACTCAATGCTCTTGATTCTTGCCAGCAATAGTGACTACAACGACTCCTTGAATCTTTACTGTCAACCCGTCTCCAAATCTCACAGCACCCTAAACAAATTCATCGATGTCTACCAAGGAATCTCGGCAACCCATCATATGATTTGTGGCGCCAGTGTCAAGAACCCACGCACCTACATCATACTTTGTCAGAAACACCCATTCTTGGTTCACAAACTATCCTTGCCTTCCCAACTTTGGAGTGGACACCACGTCGCACACCTGTGCTACCAGAAGAGCTGGTCCTTTATCAGCATCACCGGTAACATGATGAGCTGCATCTTCCTACCCATCCTTATCAGCCTTCTTGTTCAAGCACTACTTCACCCAGTGTCCAAAGACACCGCACTTCTTGCACCTACCATTGTGACGATGAGTCCCTAAGGATGGGTGACAGCTCGAATCTTGTTTGTCACGATCGGTCTTGCCACCGCCAGAATGAGGTCCTGTCCTATTCTTCTTCACGTAGTGGCTCCCTCCTTTACCGCCTTGGGTAGATGACTCTAAGCCCACCATCCTGCTCTTGTTCCTCGCTACTCACTCCTCCATAAGGAGAAGAGTGGACTTTGCCTTCTCAGTAGCTTGATCTATTGCAGATTCAAGTCTATCTTCAGCAGTCCTAAGCCACCCAACTAGATCTTCAATTGTCTAGGTCTTCAAGTCACAGAATATCTCTAACGTCACCACCACTTGATTATATTTTGGCGGCATGACTCATAGAAATTTCTTGACCACACATGTGTCATCCATGCTCTTTTCACCGAGACCATTCTGATCGGTTGCAAGCTTCCCAATTCTCATGGCAAAATCATCTATGGTTTCACTGGTCTTAAATGAGATTTATTCAAATTCTGCTAGCAATTTTTGTGCATTGACTTTGTTTACCCTCTCAGCCCTCGGTGCATTGACTTGATAGCCTCCCATGCCTCCTTTGATGTCTTTTTGTTCAGAAACAGCGAGTGCATCTTAGGGGAACACCATGCATCATGGCTTCAAGCGCGAGTCGATCTCGACACCGCTCGACCTTTTCTACATCCTCTAGTTCGATTGCGTCCCATAGGTACATGGCCTCCAGATTACAGCGCACATGTGTAGACCACTCTTGGTAATTTGACTTGGATAGCATCGGCCAGATGAGACTTCCTGCGCCTAATTCCAAGCCCATTCCATGACATCTGCGTCCTTTGTCGCTGGTTCCCATGGCAAAAGCTATGAACATTCACATCTCCTTGTTCTTGAATCTGGTGAGCACTATCACCACGCACCTTCTACTATCAAACGTACCTCCACCGGCTTTGATACCAGCTATTGGAGATGGACAAGCTCCAACGTTGCTTGCGTGCCACCAGGATTGATGATGAACATGGCGAGATAAACCCTAAGGCTACACAAACACGAGAGATAATGTGCTTCCCACAACTGCAGCCAATTTGGTCCTTTGTTCCTTACTTATATAGATGACTTATAGGTTTGATACATAGCAAACCCCCTGCCACGTAACACAGAGTCCACCACACTGTTGCACCATGATGATGCGTTACGTGCACTCTGTGCATTGTGGCGTGAGCCAGACCGACTCTATGGGTTGATTCTTGATCGAGCCTTCCTACGATCAATCTCTGCCCCTAACTTAACCATTAGAGACACTTGACTTGCATCTATTTAGCTAATAGGATAGAGGGGACTAGTGGCGTCGGCATAGGAGAGGTCGCAATAGCTAGGAGGCACAGGGAGAGAGCGGGTAGGTTAAGCATGACGTTATTCTTTCTTGATCTTAGATGATTACATTGGCTTTATATTTATAGTCCTGAGTAGACTTGCATCATAAGTATTCCAACATGGAAAGTCCTTATAGATTTGAATTCCTCTAAATCATATCTAATCTGACTGGCATCATTTGTTTATTTACATTCCTTTATTTGATATCCTCCACATATGGATGTCGGTGGTGTGGCTGGAGCCCACCCTCGCTAGGCTTGTGCCTCCCCCTAGGTGGGATGGCTAGCAATCGCGTGGTTCGCCTGGGTTGGCTGGGTCCCCTCCTCGACCCTCCATTAAACGTATGACATCACTCCCCATTCTTTGATCAACATGTACTCACGTTGAGTCATTGTCCAGTAATTGACGCCATTGGCTAGAAGCCTGCTGCCCCATGGTATCTCCTCTATATGAATAAGTACATGCCCTAGAGTGTGATGGACCTTCCTATTGTTGATGTCATTGGCGGAAAACTTAAAACAACTGTGGCAGGAGTTGAAGTATCAAGAGATGTAGTAGTTGTAGGTTCTTGAGCCTAATTATTGGTCTAGGGGCATGACATGTGGTGGAAAGGTTAGCACCAGGACAGATTTTAGTAAGTGTAGCACTTGCATGATCCTTAGAGGTCATGGAAACATGTATCCCTACCCTGCATTGACTTGCCTTGTGACACACATGTACAATGTTATCGCGATCATGTTGGGTGGTGTTGTGGTGAAGTATTGCAGGGTGCCAAAGATGAGGTCACCTATGTTGTAGTCTGCTAGAGAGATGAGTGGGTGGCTATTAGCATGCTACATGCTAATGTAGATACTACTACAAAAAACTTAACTGAGGTAGACATTTTTTATTAACCGAGGCGGGCATCCAAAATGCCTCAGACCAAAAGTCACGGTAAATCAAACCCTTTTCGAGGAATTTTGGATGCCTGCCTCAATTAATAAAATAAAAAACAAAAAGATGCCCATAGCCCTACCAAGCCTAGATCTGGGCCTCACCATTGATGCCCCTACTTGCCAATGCCAGCACCGCTGCTCGTTGGATCCACGTGTGTGCTGCTATTCGAGGGTGCCCCACACATGCCCCCATCATTGGAGAACCACGTTGGCTGGATCCACCGCCACTAGGACTAGATCTAGCTGCTTGCCACCGGCTCCTCACATTGCTAGATCTGTTGTGCAAGAGTTGCCTCGCTGGAGCAGCAGTCGTTTAGGCCTCATGCAAGGAAAGGGGGGACACTGTCACGCATGGAGAGGGAGGGAGATAGAAGGTTGTATGCACCACCACTAGATCTGATTAGCAGAGGAGGCCCTTTCTTCACTTCACACCCACTGCATCATAGAGGGGACGCCTAGGCCACGTTAGAGCTCCTAACCATGATGTGCAGGCCACCTTGGAGCCAATCGCTACATCAGGGAGGGGCCAAGCCTGGCATGTCAATGAGGAGTCATGCCTACCACATATATGAGGAGCAAGCCTATGATGTCAATGAAGAGGAAGAGGAAGAAAGGGATGAGCGGCAGTGCTGGAGAGGGTGCGATGCTGAGTCATGAGGAAGGAGGCGCAGTTCTGAGTCATGAGGCGCTAAAAAGGAGAGAGAGACAGAGAGAGAGGATAATGAAACCCTAGGAGCTGCTATATTTATACTTGAACGGTTATCAGGCCTCAGTTTGGGCCTATTTGTGCTGTGGCCTTTTTTCCATGGTGGGCAAGTTAGGAGGTCTGCCTCCAAAATGGGGGGTATTAGGCCTACCTCCGTTAATAGATTTTTAGAGGTGGTTATTTTTTAACCACCTTTGTAAATCAATTTTACGAGGTGGTTGTTTGTAACTGCCTCGATTAACAAAAATGATCACCTTGGTTAATCTGAGGCATTAGCCGAGGCGGTTCAAAATCATGCCTGCCTTTGAGGAGGCTTTGAAAAGGTCATGGTTATGTTTTTTGTAGTAGTGAGATGTCCTCGATGGAGGTGAATTGTTGGTTGTTGCTATCGAAGAAGACGACCATTTCCAACAATAGTCATGTGTTGTGGCCAGTCCTCTAGTAGTAGGATGCTTGAGGGGAAGTCCTGAGTCATTGGTGTAGATGTTGCCATGTGGAGGGCTGCTACTAGGAGATAGGAAGATGTTGTCCCTAGTTATTCTAGCAAGTCCTGCAGCAACAATGAAGTCACTGGTGGTCGTTGTAGTGAATGATTTTGTATTGTAGTGACCAAGGTAGTGTCACTGCCTAGACTTCAACAATAGATGAGATGATCTAGAGTTCATGCTCTTTCATGGCAGCTAGACAGAGCTATGTGAGGATGGCTTGGTCAAGGGTGTTGTTGATATATGCTACCGCTCCGGTGTTATAGCCGACCCACTGAATGGGGGGCCTTTGCCATGGTGTTCTGGAGTGTTTGAGCCGCTGTAGTAGGGGGTTGTGCCGAATCACTCTCCATCTTGCCTGATGGGGCATCAACTTCCTGCTCTGTTGTGTGGTTAGAGTTAGTGTGGCTCATGTGGTATTAGTGGCGCTAGGAGTGAGATGCTTCTGTGTACGAGCGATGTCGATGTCCGTCTCCATCTCCCGTGGGTGATGCTAGGCGATCGCCATCCATGTGCATGTTGCAGGCCAGTGATGAAGAGGGTGACTTCTATGAAGCTCACTAGTGATATCGACATGTAGCATGTATGTGGTAAAACTATCCATGTAGTCATTCACGGTGCTGATGTGTGCTGGGGATGTGTAAGGTTGCTATGCATGTCCCGGCAGATAGTCAGGCAAAAGTCCCAGAAGAGGCCTCATGTGAAGAGCTCCCAATTGGACCTTGGTGCATCCATCATCAACCAGATGTACCAAAGTTGTGTTGCACCTATTAGATGAAAAGTGTCATACCAAACTTGTGGATCTTCAGGCACATGATGAGCTTGAAGAGGAGTTGCAGTTAAGAGAGCCACAATAGTGGATCTATCAAGTCGTCATATTTAGGGGTTGTCAAATTAGCGATGATGGGGTTGTTAGCATGGAGATGGTGCTTGCATTGCTAACAGGGTAGGGACCAGTGGCGTTGTGTGTTCCTACCATAGGCTACTACTATGTTGGCGGCCAGGTGGTTGGTTAAGTAGGTTGGCAGTTTGGCAGGGCTACCTGGACACCCATGTGGCTGGCGGGGGGCAGCCAAGTAGGGGAAAGCATGGTAACAATAGTGGTTGCGGTGTTAGGGATGCCATGAACTGGCTGTTTGACACGCCATGATGATCTCTAGAGTGTTGGAGGATTGGGGTTCCTCCATATTGTTCTATAGGAAGGATTTGCCGTCGATGATCATGACTCGCTTGGTCTCCACTTCAAGGTTATTGATGGTGGCTTTGTGATCCAATCTAGCTTGAACGCTGATGATGGCGGCTTTGCCATGGATGCATGCCTACTCGATGGTGTGCAGACTCGTGTTTAGGTTTGAAAAGCTGCTAGTGCATCTCATCAAAGTTGCTATAGAGGTTGTTGGTGAGGATCTAGAGTAGCTATTGCATGTTGGTGGTGGTGGAAGCCATGTATCGTCTGGTCTCCAGATACTAGTGTAATAGGCTAGTTGGGAGGGGGGTCTCCAAGGGTGGTGGTGGCTAGGGTTGAGGACGGCGGGTGGCATCAGCACAAAAGATGGGCCATCGCCAGCGAGAAGGGAGAAGGCACAAGGAGAATGGGTTGAGGGTTAGGATAAGTTTGAGGCTATTCTTTCTTGATCCCACATGATTACAATGCCTTTATATTCATAGTCCTGAGTACCCTTGCATCTTAAGTAATCTAACGAGGAAAGTCCTTATAGATTTGAACTCCTCTAAATCCTATGTAATATCAAGTGACTATATTCTTATTTTATTTATTCCTTTCCTTTATTTGAGATCCTTCGGATATAGATTCAGTGGCATGGCTAGACCTTACCCTTGTTGGGTCTGCATGCCCTTAGGTGTCATACCCCCCATTAGGCATATGATAGTTTGGGATATGGATTTTGTTCTGCAATCCAAGTGGAGATAGTGTGAGTGCCAACCCACAAAATGGCCACAACCAGCCCATGCTCCATTTTTTTAATTTTCACTTTCTTTATTTTTTTACTTGTTTTTGTCTATTTCCAATAAATGTGCCTAATCTTATGCTTTTCATTTCCGTTCTTCTTTGCATTCTAATCCTTCTAAACATATTTTCTCCGTTTAGTAACTAAATTTCCTCATAAACAAACGCCTTACTCGGAAAAGATCTATTTATATTGCTCAACGAAGAAGGAACCTGATACATGTTACTCCTATATAAATATTTGAGTTCAAAATGACATCTTTTTCAAAATGACAACGTGGAGACTACTCATACAATGCGGATGATCAACATAGAGGAAAAATAGGAGGCGCAAATATATCTCATATTCCTAATGACATCATCTTAGGGTGCAATCCCTTGTTTACACTAGTATTAGGATTTTTAGTTTGAGGTGATATAGTCAACTAGTCACATATACAGCGCACAAAGCTGATGTAAAAACTATGGCAGATTATATAATGGTATACGAGGAAACTATTAATCTGCAAACTAGGATACAAAGCTTGAGTTTGGGGCGAAAAAAAAACGACTCTAAGCGAAGACGTAGCACGAGGTAGTCATAGTGGAATAGCTACTTACAAAGAGAAATCATTGATTTGAGCAGTTGGCAGAAGTAAAATAAAGAAGGACGATACATATTAATCTCCTAAGGATTCATCAGCGTAACGATTGCATGGGCCATCTTGCTAATTTAGCTCGATGACATATAACAGCTGGTCAAAATTGAAGATTTCTTGGATGTGCAAATATCCGCAAATCAGATTTTTTTGGATCTGTGACCTCAAAATCTCTTAAGCACGTCTTTTTAATAGACTAGTAAGAAATAAGTGGTCAAAACTCAAAGGTGCACATGCATCAAAGAGGGTGAAAAGTGAAAGGTGTCATTTCTCTTATGAACTGAGGCAGTAATACTTACGATTTTCCTTGTAGATGTTCTCTGATGTTGTCGATGAGACCTTGCTCATCATCGAAGCCCCAGTAGTGGCACACATGTTGGCCCTTAATTCTCGATAGCATGCTAGCCAGAAGCCTCCTCGTATCCGGGTTACAGGACACCCGAAGGAAAGCCCTGAAATGGAACCTCCCTTCATAACAATGATACAATCTTCTGGCAAGTGTTGTCTTCCCAACGCCAGCCGACCCATGGATTGCCACCGTCTTGAGCTGCTGATCGCTTTCCAAAGCCAGCAACCTGACTAACTTATTCATGGGCTCGTCATGCTCATCAGGTTGCAGACTAACATCAGAATAGACGACATGGCGACTATCAGGCTCTTCTTGTGGCCTAGGATCATTCTTGTTGGTGGTTCTGGAACTAGCAGATTTGTACGCTTGGGCTATTTGCTTTGTTGGCTTCACACGAGATCTGAGGTCAGAGATATCTTTTGCACTTAGCGGGGGCCGCTGCCTCTTTACCTTACTCCGGATCCAATTAATATTCCAGCAGCAGCCGCCACGGGAGTGCCGCACCATCTCCAAATAGTCCTCAGCATCATAACAGAGCTCCTGCAGCTGGTTCATCAAGCTCATCTTGAGCGTGTATGACGTAGAGTCATCCTCATCCTCCTTCGATAGTTCCAGGATGGAGGAGCGTAGGTCTTCGAGATCTTGTGATAGAGCCTGCACTTCAACATCTGGAGGACTCCGCAAGGAATCTGTATTATTATATCTTGCAGCCCCCGCAAGGATGTCCATCGTTTGGTGGCCACCGTAGCTGCAGATGCAAGGAAACAACGGAAGAGTACTAATTAGGGAGGAAGTATATATCTACATACATATTTCGATTCTCATGCATCAAGGAGAAGTTGCTCGATCGATCAATCATAAGGGCAGGCGCGAGTGCTGAGAACTTGCCTGGTCGAGAAGAATCACTGGTGAAGACTAGGATCCATCAGCCGGAGCGGGAGGTTCCTTGACTGGTGGCCGGCCGGGTGAGCAAAGGAATGAATGAGATGTGATCAGATGTATTGGGGAACATCATGACAGCTCCTGATGTGTACAGTAATATATATATATATATGAATGAACTCTGCATTAAATCCTTTGTATATTATATATGGCTACTCTCTGTGAGCACTCAGCAGTCCTCAATTCACATGGTGAGTAGTCCAACCTAGCCACACTACCCGTGTGATGCCCACACATTCATTGTACAGCCCGACCCTGACCCGTCCCGGAGCCCCGGACTGGCCCATAAATAGAACCTAACCCAAACAGCTCGAGTATATGGATGCCGCGCCCGGCCTTGAGCTCTCTACCAAACCAACAATGCTTCCAGCATTCTGCTGCTGATCGCACAGAGGGCGTGCAAGATGTCAGGTCTGGAGCCAGCAATTATCACAGCAACCGCTAAGGTTGCAGCCCCCATCCTGCCTATCGCCATTAAAGCGATACAAGATACACTGAGGAAACGCCAAGTCGATGGCAACGATATCACAATCCTGAAATCCCAGCTTAGCTACATCCAGGGTATCATCCTTGATACTCGAAAGACCATCAGAATTGCCCAAAACCCGTCCGGCAGGCTTCAATCCTGGGTTAGAAACCTCAGCTGCTTGGCGTACGACATTGAAGACTTAATAGCGGGCCAGGAGGCCAAAACCAAGACAGGTGCGAAGCTTAATGACGAGATTGCAATCATCCAGCGTATACTTCTTTTTATAAACAACTGTCCGGAGCTTATGGTGATTCCGGATGAGGCTTCTCTTGGGCAAAGAGGTGCTTCTTCCTCCACTTCAAGCGCACAGAGCATCCCTTCCAATCCACACAAGGAAAAGAACTTTCCACTGGCAGATCTCGTGGGCAAGGAGGAGCACCTCCGTGAGCTTCTGGGCCTCGTACGGATACGGAATAAACCCACGGGAACCGACGACCTCGACCTCAACCTCAAGGTGATGGTGATCTCCGTCGTCGGCTTTGATGGCGTAGGGGAGACCAAGCTTTGCCACTATGTGTACGACGACGTACAAAGGAACAGTAAGTTCTCTCTGTACGCCTCTGTTAGCGCTGCTGGGAAGGATGGCAGTATGGTTCTGGAAGAGATAATCAAACAATTTCACATGCAAGAGGATCCAACAGATAGGACAGGTGGACTTTTGCAAAGGTAATTTGTCTACCATTACAGATCGACTGTTATATTCTCTAGTACCACACGCAACAAATTTATTCTTAGGACAGGTGAACTAATGCATATAGCTGTTTCTTATTACAAGTAAGACCACTAAAGTTCACAAAAACTCCAACTCAAGGTTTTTAACTAGAATAAAAAGAAGAGCTAGGTTTCTGTGCCTTATCATTTGCCATGTACTTGTGCTAATGCCATCATAATAACCCTATTCTCTTCAGAATCGAAGGTATTCAAACATAAGGTACCTTATTGCCATAATTTTTTGTGTTTTGTGATATATTATCTTCTGATTTTGTATATACTGTTTTTTGGAACTGAGTTAGGGTGCTCCAGATGACATTTCGTGGGGATCCTAATAATGACCAAGTTCATCAGTTATCATTATCACGGTATCTCCAAAGAAAAAGGTGAATACCTTTCAGTGCTAATTGATCTTTTAATGCACAACAACAATATGCATTTTGTTTTTCATTTCTGTCTGTGAATTTTGCTGATTATTCCCTCTATTTCCGTTCAATAAGATGTGTATTCTTTTTTGTCATGTTTGTTTTAAAAATACAGGGTAAATACAATTATGCTTCAACTTCCGTACCTTATTTACCGCAGACTCACTCTAATGTGTATGGTACTTTTCTCAATAGTGCCAGGTATTTAAACTTAGGGTGATTACCAAAAAATTGAAACAGGATAGCATGTCACACTTTGTACTAATACAAATGTTGGAATATATGTGTGACATGCTATATTTTTATTTACCATCCATAACCAAAAAGGCTCTAATCATGTTTACCACTACTTTACTATGCCTGTTTAGGTAATTGTTTT
The DNA here is from genome assembly GCF_000003195.3 of Sorghum bicolor. Lineage (NCBI taxonomy): Eukaryota > Viridiplantae > Streptophyta > Magnoliopsida > Poales > Poaceae > Sorghum > Sorghum bicolor. Next base: position 33,947,890 of record NC_012874.2, read on the forward strand.
CATGTTTTACAATCTAAAAAGATTAGTTTAGGGCCTAAAAGACATGGTTGTCCTTTATTTACCATTTAATAAACCATGTTTATCATGACTGATTCTGGTAATCTAGATAATGATTATCTGGTTTTGACTTAGGTTGTATAATTTTAGTTAAGGTACACGTATAGGTAATTTACAATGAAATTTTATGATGCTACATAATTTCTTTATAATCAGTAGTTATGTTATCTCTTCATTCTAAAATATGAGGCATACATTATGCTCCAGGTCTACATGAGATAACTGCAAAATGCATGGGCAACCCCCCCCCCCCCCCCAACCCAATGGTGACACTGCATGATAAATTCTCTGTTTGATGCATTTTATTTCTAGTGCCACGCCCTAGGTGAGCAATTCTTGTAAAATCAGTAGACGTGCCTATCAATTGTGTGACACTAGTAGGTCCGTTTGAGTTGCATTAATTTTGTCATGAATTTCGTAATATCTACATTAGTATCTTGCATTGTAACCCTTAGTTTGTTAATAAGATCGTTTCCGTAGCAGTGTTGTCGGCATACCGTTGTGTTGTGGTGGTGTCGACTGAGTACCACTTTAGAAAATGAGATTGGCGAGGACTTTATATGCCTTTGTGAGTAGCAAATGTCCTTTTAGCTTAGCATGTTGGGAACAGGAACATGATCTATGTTTCTATTCCCATGTTTTATGTTTTGAGAATGTCTGTTCCGGGAACGGGAATAGGAATATGACTGCTATTGTCATTTAGGCTTTGTTTAGATGTAAAAACCTTATGGATTTTGCTAAGTGTAGCACTTCCGTTTGTTAGTGACAAATATTGTCCAACCATAGACTAACTTGGGTCAAAAGATTCGTCTTGTGATTTATAGGCAAACTGTGTAATTAGTTTTTGTTTTCGTCTATATTTAATGCTTCATGCATATGCCGCAAGATTCGAAGTGACCGAGAATCTTGAAGACTTTTTGGTTTTTGGGGTGAACTGAACAAAGCCTTGGTAGAAGCGTAATAAGAGGAGCGTTTGTGAACACGTGGGGTCATTCCACATGGGTACCCGAGAAAAGCAGAGATTATTCCAAACGTACGTGAGATTCTAAACGGTGGTAGCTGTGTACTTCGGGCCTCCTTTGCTTCTCTCGTTCTCCAGAAAAAAAGATTAGGATGGCATATCTGCCTCAAATTGAACATTTCCAAACTTTGTATGAGTCTAGGATCGATATGGTGACGTTCTTTGTAAGACGAAGAAAAAAATTGTACATCAAAAAAATGTACATAGTTTAAATTTTCGTTTGTTATATACTACACCGTATAATATATGCATGTTTATATATATTGGTATAGGTATTTTATCGTGGTGGACGATGTGGAGTCTGAAGAACTGGTCAAGTTCATAGCATCCGTCTTCCCGGACAATAATATGGGCAGTAGAATAATCATGGGTATGATGACCGTAGTGGGCAAGGATGCGGAGAGATGTGACGGCCACATGTCCAAGATGAGGCCACTTCAAGACGAGAAGTCGGTAACCTGGTTTCTGAATGAAGCGGATCAGCGATCAACATTCAGTGAGTTTCGGGAACAGGGCAGCTCGTCATCATGTTTGCAAAAGATATGTGACGGCGTACCACTTGCACTGGTTTGCGTATGTGAAGTCCGCGGAGGGTCCATCTCTGCTGCTGCCGCTGTTGAAAAGGCGTGCAGGGAACTCCGCACGGTGGAAAAAGACCGGTGGCCAGACATAATGCCAGTGGTGATTCCCCACAGCTACGATAGTCTGCATATCCGGAGTGTTGTTGGGAGCTGTCAGAACCAATATATCCCGTATCTCCAGGCCTGCTTGCTATACTTTGCCATGTTCCCACGCGGCAATGTCAAGAGGGGATCTCTAGTCAGGCGATGGCAGGCGGAAGGCCTAGAGTTCGGAGACAGCAATCAAGCAGGAGAAAACCTGAAGATCCTCGTAGATCGGAACTTCGTTTGGCCCCTCCATGTGAGCACGAATCGACATCAGCACGCAAAGACATGCCAGCCTCCTGGAGTGGTGCTCGATTACATCTCCCGCATGTCTGAAATGGAGGAATTCATCTTCAAGTCTTGTCCCAGTCGAGGTCCTACTCAGAATTGCGGCCGCCGGCTTTGTCTACACCCCCCCGGGGAAGATAGGCCTGAACCGTTGGTCATTACCAACGATTCTGTACCACCACACCACGTCTGCGAACTCTAGCTGTATCCTGTGGACACCAAGAAGCTCGCATGATCGCTAAATGCGAGCAGCTCCGAGTGCTGGATCTGGAGTCATACAAGGGGCTTCAAGCTACCGAGCTCAAAGAGATATGCCAGAAACTGAGGCTGCTGAAGTATCTCAGTCTCCTGCCAGATGTCATCACAGAACTTCCAAGATCATAATGTCTAATTTGAAGTTCATGGAGACACTCGAGTTGGGGGAGGTCAAGGGCAAGGTGGCAGTTCTGGTTCCTATTGAAGTCATCAGCCTGCCCTGCATAAAACACCTCATCGGGAAATTTGAGCTAATGGACAGCTGGCACAAAATACCAAATAGGTTCTGGGTAAAAGTTCCAGAAGCAATCAAGGAGAGCAAACTCGAGAGGCTATCAGGATTCGTCACCCGCAGAGGCCGAGGATTCCCGCCACTGATGTGTCACATGAAAAATCTCAGGAAGGTGAAGATATGGTTCTGTAGAGATGCAGATGCAAAATGCGTAGAAGACTATCTTCCAGACGCAATTACAAAATTCCTCAACAATGACAAAGGTCATCACTCCCTGTCACTGGATTTCCATGACTACCCGAGCCCACAAGAATTACTGCGGGCGTCTCTAGCCAAAGCTAGTGGTGAGCTTTACTCCCTGAAGCTGTCCGGCGAAAAGCTGAGCAAGATTGATTTCTTTGCTATTACCTATAATACCAAGCTGACAGGTATTAGAAAGCTATGCCTTTGCTGGAAAGAGATAATGTTGGATAAATGGTTTCTAGATGAACTGAGCAAATTGAACCAGCTCATGTATCTGAAGCTGGATGCAGAAACAATTAAAGGTCAAGACGTGAACTACCCACAAGCTGGAAATAACAGAGCGAAGATCGTCATCGAGACTACTCACATCAAAAATCTGGAGCGGATGTGCCTTGTGGCCAAGCAAACACTGGCTGACATAGAAATCAACCATACAGCTCTGCAAAAGCTTGTTTCACTTCATCTGATCAGTGGAGACATCAATTATTGTCCTTCCGTCAACATTATCTCTACAGCCAATGGTCAGGTCCGGCTCAATAACCTCAGGGAGATCGCACTGAATGCTACAGTACTTGAAGATTCAAGGAATAATTGGCGTGAAGCTGCAAGGAACCATCCGAATAGGCCCAACATTCTGTTCATCGAACACCCTCATTGTGCTGGATAACGGTACTACCGTGCCCTCCGTAATACGCATACCGGTATGCATGTTTTGCCCCTCTCTTCAACTTGATTATTACTTATTGTTCCTGTCATCACCTGCATGCGTGAAAGTATCATTTTATTGATTACTGTTGTGGTGAAATTGCTTTGATTTTCCAGTGCTATATGTTCTTCGTGAAAAGCTGCAAGTCCTCTCATTGTCGCCATGCAGTGCTGCTGCTTCTTCAAGATTGATTTGTTCTCCATATATACGTACTCAACTTGGCCATTCATATAATATTTGTATTCATTTTATAAACTGCCATTTTTTATCCATTGTTGTGATTATTCAGGAATAAATCGACTTTCTCTGCTGTTTTATCATCTCTTTTTGATAAGAGCTTGTATTTCGAAACCTTTTATGTTTGATGTGCACATTTGTCGACACGTTTGTGTTTTTTTCCAGCTGTTGACCGTGCTCTACACATGCAACCGATCCAACCACTCGATCTTAATATAATATTGCAAATTAGAGGCTCCAACAGAGCCACCATATTAGTTCTCACCAGATGGGCTTGAAACAAAGACAAATATTAGAAGTTCACAAAATAATCAGAAACATCTAATCTTTATTTTCATACTCTAATCATTATCGTCGATAATCTTCTTGCCACCTTCGCACTTTCAATTTCGCATAGTGCTTTCTCTGAGTATCTTAATCTTAAGAAGAGTAAGAGGCCTAAACCTTTACGAGAGTTTCCACGTGTTTAATCTAACACAAGTGATGGGCAACAACTGATGCGGGTTCTATGTGATGCGGCGATACATCAATACTCATTAGCGATTTCAATACCCTTTTTCAATTCAATCAAACACACCACCGTTTTAGGTAACACTTGAACATTACAGTATCTTTTTATTTAAATAGCAATAATAGTGTAAAAAGCAGTTAGCCGGCTTCGTTGTTAGAAAATAATGTAATAATAGATCGAACACGAGACATGGATTTTTATGTGGAAAACCCTTGCGGGAAAAATCACCAGCGCCAACCGGCAATCTTCACTATATGATGAGAGTTTACAGAACGCAGGGAATACAATGAGTTATCTCTCTTTCTCTACTCTTCTCATACAGCTTACAAGATGTATTTATAGGATAGACAGAATGTAGTCAAATATGGAAACAAAAAAAATCCGCTAATAAATATAACCCGAACCACGGACCTTCTTGGCGTCTCCATAGGACTCAGGGCCAGTCCTAAGTTATTTTTGACCTAGAACAAACCTAAAATTTTGGACCTTTGTGTATAAATATGATAATACTATTGGTAATATCCATTGCTACCTAGCATATATACACACATATATGAAATATTATTAATAGGTAGTTAACTAAATGAAAAAGCAAAAATCATATGAAATAATTTGTATACATTTTAAGTGACCTCAAAATTTTCTTCTAACATTATCGATACGAAATCCTTGATTTTGGTGTTAATATCAATCTCATCAAGCAACTATCACCGATATGAATCTGGATCTCTTAAAGTGCTTTTATTACTCATAACAAATTTATAAATCTACCAAATCATCTATTCGCTTTTTCTTCTTTCTTTTTCGTTGTGAGAAGCATTTTTTTCTTGATGACATGGTTCTGTTAACACTAGTAGAGGGGCGGTCGGTAACCTATTTCTACTGGCATTTTTCAGCACCGCCTGTGCTGGAGGCCAGTAGAAATCGTCCAATTCCACAGGCTGTTCCTTGAGAGCCGCCTGTAGAAAACATTTCCATATGCAGCTCTCTTACGGAACCGCCTATGTAAATGACATATTTCCACAGACGGTTCCCTAAGAGAGCCGTCTGTGGAAACGTATTTTAAAAATGTATTATTATATATTTATTTATTTATTTATATTGTTATTACTTAAATATATTGATGATGGTTGGTGTTCAAACATAGCAACATGCATTAAATATTTCATCTCATACATACATTTATATACATCAAAGTTTGGTGCTCAAAGACATAAAGTTAATTACAAGAGTATATCCATCATCACACATCATATATATACATCAAAGTTTATTTCTGTCCTCTAATAACCCTCTTTAGTAAGTTTGAGCTTACTAATCTCTGTTAGCACCTAGAACTGTGGCCTGGATAATTGGCTTTCATCATCATGATATTTGTCTTCACGTGGAATGACATGCTTCATGACGAATGAGTAGATGTCCTCGACTATGTTGTCTAAAGCACGTTCGTCCATGCGCTCTGACGTCCCTTGCTTATATACATGCAAAGAAAGTTTATAAACATTGTATATTTTATGACTTCCAACTTTAATGTCTGAACTGTATAGTGGACTATTACTTATATTACCTTGGCAGGGTTCCTTTCGTATTGTCCGTTCTCTCTCATGTTCGCATACGTAGTAGCCACAGAGGATAGATAAGGGTGGTTGCTTCATGCATAACAGGAGAGTGATTATTTATAGTTGCAACTGTGGTCCTATGTGTATGCTTTGTATTAATAAGAGTAAATTTTTATATGTACCGGCCAATTATGTATAACCTCCAGTGGCTGCCCTAGTCTATTAGACTCGCACTTTCCATGATTTATCTTATAGAACCTGTATGCCCTATGATCTCAAATAGAATCACCATGTTATTCTCAAACTCTCACTATGCTTAAGTATGCATGCATAGCTTGACTTACAGCTCTAGCAGTTTGATGAATGGAGCATAGCTTTCTTTCGGGTAATCTGAAATGTAGCATAGTTTAGTTCTCATATGTCCTCAACGAACCCCAAGTATGTAGTTTCCTCACTAGTTTTAGAGTCTATGGCATCGCATCGAACCCCATTGTTTTGTGTCATGCTCTTTTCGTCCTTGGACTTGGTACAGAACGTGAAGCCACTAATGTCATAGGTTTGCCATGTCCTGACCTGGCATGATGGTCCATATGCTAACAACTTGATGGTGCGTTCCTCAAGTGTTTCTCCATTTGGTATGTCATGCTCCCTTAGCGATGAAGTGAACTGATTCTTGTGTTTCTTCATTAACCAGTCTTCCGTGCAGCCATGATTATGTTCGCGAACCTCTTTAATGTGTTGGTTGATCAAAGGTTCCATTATCGATAGCTGATATAGGACGCTGTGATGTGCCTCGAAAACTGTATTATAATCATTTGGGAGCAATGTTTTTTCCCATCCTCCCTGTTCTAGTTAGCCTACCCTCGTGTCGTGATGGAGATAGACCTATTGCAACCTGGTCTTTTAAGACCCTGTTGCAGAATAGATCTCTAGACTCAATAGCCTCCTCGGTTAAGTACCCCTCTATCATAGATGCCTCTGGACGAGCATGAGTTGATACATAGCCATTTAGTATTGACATGAAACGCTTATACGTTCACATCTCATGCAAGTACATAGGACCCAGTGCCTCTATTTGTGGAACCAAATGCACCACAAGGTGAACCATCATATCGAAGAATGCTGGGGGAAACACATCTCAAACTATGATACTGTCTCCACTGCAAATTCTTTAAGATACGCCAACTCATCATAGTCTATCACCTTCTGTGAGATCCTGTTGAAGAAGTAGCACAATCATGTGAGTGCAACCTTTATCCACACTGGGTTTATAGCCCTAATGGCAATAGGGAGGAAAGTAATTAGCATGACATGACAATCATGTGAGTTGTAGTTGGTGAGTGTAAGGTATTTCATTGATACAATACTCCGTATGCTAGAGCAGAATCCAGATGTGACTTTCAATTTCTTTAACCACACACACATTGCATGTTTCTCATCATTGTTGAGGTTGTAGCTTGCTGCAGGGAGGTGGTACTTGCCATTTTCTAGCCAAACAAGGTGAAGTTATTTTTTATGCCTAACTGTACAACGTCCATGCGTGAATTTAGTCCTTCCTTTATCTTGCCCTTCATGTCTAGCAAGGTATCAATTAGACATTCAAACACGTTCTTCTGATCATGCATATCATCGATCGCGTGACATACGTCTAACTCTGACCAGTATTCCAAATACTCAAAGAAAATAGACTTCTTCTTGAATGTAGCCCCTGGAGCTGGTTTTACATTCTTTCTTGGTTTTCCATCTTTTGTCTTCTTCCCAAAAACAAATTTGAGTTTACTGACTATGCTAAAAAACCTTTTGCCTTTACTGTTACCTCATGGAGCAGTAGATTGTAGTTCACTATTATTGTCAAAGTACTTATCCATCTTTTTCTACTGGTACATGTGTTCTTTCGATAAGAAGCGTCTGTGCCTCATGTACGCTATCTTCTTAGATGCAGTAAGGTACACGTGAGCGGTGCCATCTATACATACCACGCAATCAAGCTTCCCCTTGAACTGCCCTGATAATGTAAAGAGAGCAGGGTAGTCATTGATCGTAACAAAGATAATTGCTCTGAGCGTGAATGATTCTTTGCGGCACTCATCCAACATTTGAACACCTATTTCCCACAGTATCTTCATGTCGTGCATTAAGGGCTCCATGAAAACATCCATATCAACTCCAGGTTGTGTAAGGATGGTTAGCAAAAGGTACTTTCTCTTCTGCATCTACCATGGAGGAAGGTTGTAGATGGTGAGGATCACTGGGCCATGTGCTGTGCTTGCTGCTCCTCACAGCAAATGGATTCATTCCGTTAGTACTAAGTGCGACCCTAACATTCCTTGGTTCCCCTGCAAAGTCCTTGTGGTTTTCATTGAAATCTTTCCACTGCTGACCATCGGCTAGATGCCGAAGCTTCCCATCGTCTTTGTGCTCATCAGAAGCATGCTAGCTCATAAGTTGGGCATCCTCTGGTTTAGTTAACAAATACCTCAATCGATCGACCACAGGAAGGTACTACATCACCAAAGCAGGAATCTTTTTCTGCGCATAATAGTCTACTTCTTCCTTTTTTTTGTCGGTGGGTTTTGAACTACTCTTCTAGGTCTTTTGTTGGGTCTTCTTTCGTTTTATTCCCTTAGATACAGAGGCAACACACTCTTTCTCTATATAGTCTTTATTTGTCTTGTACCTACTTGCACCACACTTGGGACAACTGTCCAAGTCCTTATAATCATCACCTCGATATAGGATACAATGATTTCTACAAGCGTGGATCTTCTCAATACCCATCGTGAGTGGACTGATTAGCTTCTTTGGATAGTATGTGTTAGCAGACACTTTGTTATCCTTAGGAAGCATGTCTGCGATAATGCTCAAGAACGCATCGAAGTCAGCATCAAAAAGACCATATCTAGCTTTGCACACCAACAACTTTAGCACAGACCGCAGCGTCGTGAACTCTTTGGTACAACCCTTGGACTCATCATACAAAGGCTCTTCTGCTGTCTTCATCAGGGCCTGTATACCTTTCATGAATAACACTGATGGATCTTCCGCATGACGACGCAATATTGCCTCTAGAAATTTTGCATCTTCCACATCCATATTAGTTTCGGTGCCATCTTTATTTCCTCCAGCAAAACCATGATCTTCTCCTTATTTTTTACAAGCAAATAATTACTACTAATTTGTATAAGGAATGAAAATTATTTCATAAAATTTGAAGAATAGATCGACACAAGTTGTAGTTCCTCATCTAGCATAAGACTCTAATAAACGGTCTGTTAAGTCGTGTATTGCCAGTTTTGGAGGAAAGTAGCATAATGACGACTTAGAAAGAGCAACGGGGCCTAAAGCTGGAGCTATTCCATTTCCTTATACCTAGAGTATAAAATGTACAAGTGGAGAAATGAATATATTAATGCGGTTGTATACTTGAACGCATCAAAAAAGCTGGCACACGCATCATGACATGACTTGACTTGGAACCAAAACTTCGTACATTTTGTGACCCAATAAACTTTGTGCTAGAAATTACAAATGACTAGGCCCCCAAGACTTGGTTAGCTAGGTGATCTGTCATCGTCGAAAGCAACATTAGTTTTACAAAAGTTCAACTTGACGTACAGTTGTTGCTATTTTATTGTTATCTGATACATATAGACCTGTTCGGCAGCAGTTTTTTAGATGTCGATGATGATGCATTGATGCTTTCGATCTGTCTCCCACATAATGCTAGCAACCCCTATACTTTCATAAGCAGCCAAACAGGCCATACTAGACTACTGCTGGCACTAACCCAAGCTAAGGTTATATAAATAATGGGCCCAATGCAAAGCCCAGTTGGTGGATATTCCTATATGCATGAACGCATCAAACAAAACATGCACATGGAGGCACCTAATGCTTCAAAACAAAACAAATCACTCACACTCAGCCATTGGGTTAGGTGGAGACTTGTATGGTACTGATCTTTGAGGAAAACAGCACAAGGTTTTTTTTGATGAAAACAGGAGAGGCTTGAGCCCCTACTGAAATTAATAGAAACAAAAAATAGCGGGCTAATCTAGATTTTGCAGGGGAAAAAACGAGAACAGAGAAGGAGAAAGAATAGTAGGGAACATGGAAACTAAGAAAAAAAAATAAAAGAAAGATAAGGAAAAGGCAGGCTAATCTAGATTTTGCAGGCGTTCTTGAATTTCTAGGAAGTATGAGGTTTTAAATAGCGGGCTAAGGTGTTTAGCGGCTTATGTCTAAAACAGCTAATAATGGAGCTAAATCAGGCTATAGCGGGATATAGCGGTTAAATTATACATGAATACAAATAGCGGTATCCTGCCTCAAAAGGCTATAGCGGGCTATAGCGGCAGCTATAGCGGGAGATTTAAAACTATGAAAGTATCACTTGTTTGCTCGCCAAAGGAGCAAAGCCAATTCATGCTTGAAAATTGCCTTGCATTACTGGGTGGATTCTGCAATGTGCCATTGAACATTTTGTTGTTTTTGCACTTCCAAATTGCCCAGCACTCACAATGCATACTCTATCATGGAGTCTAAAGTTATTTATTACCTCGAATAATGTGGACTTGGAGTCTAAATAAGACTTGGAGTCTTAGTTTTTCTACCTCTTTCTTCAATAAATATGGTGCCACATCAGCAAAATACCATAAATAATATATAATTAATTGTCTTGGACTCTATGATAGAGTCTTGCATTGTGAGTGCCCTAAGAACGGTTTGTTGATTTGGACTCTTAGTTGCTCTAGTGTCTGGGACAGTGATTCTTCAGTTCCTTCGTTGCAGAGGACGCAGTAGCTCCCTAGGTTGGGAGTTCCATATTTCTTCGTTTCAGTAGCTCCCTAGTGCTCAATCTGTCTTTTATGAGTAACCACAAGAAAAAATTTTGGTTGTTTTCGCAAGAAGTCTTCCACAAACTTTTAAAGATTGGGTTGCATGGCATGAAACCAATAATCTGTTCATATGCCTTCTTTGAAGAGAATCTGCTTTTGGCCCAGATGTATGTCCAGCTATCACTTTCATCCTGTATGGTAATGCTGTCCAATCTTTCATTAAGGGCTTCATATTGAGCGTAAGCTTCTTCAGAAAGGAGCAGGTGGAATGCATGAAAGGGAATTAATGTTTTGGCCTCACTGATAGTGATTTCCTTCGTTTTCCTGAATGAGAAGAGCTCAGACTGAATTTTTGGGATACCCCCATTCCACAGGTCCTCCCATAGTCATGTTTTCTTTCTCTGAGAGTTTTGGAATATCCTTCCACCAAAAAGAAGCTTTCTTTGGACCTTCTGAAAATCTGTCTTCTCTCTAATAAGATTCCCATATAGTGCTGGCCTGTCATTGCCGAAGGCAACACTAGTTCTACAAAAGTTCAACTTGACGTACAATTAACAATCAGAACTTTCTTCTTCTCCTGCTAATGTGGGCTTCTCTTAGTGTTTTATTATTCAAAATTTAGTATAAATTTTTTCTACTAAATGTCTGTGGACTATAACTAGTGGTAGTATTTTATTACTACTTAAAACACTAGGAGAATTCCATGTAATTATTGCTATTTTATTGTTATCCGATCCGATACATAGGCCCGTTGGCAGCTGTTTTTTTAGATTATGATGATGATGCTTCAGCTCTATCTCCCAAATAATGCCCGCAACCGTTTCACAAGCAGCCAAACACAGACTACGCACTAACCCAAGCTAGGTCATATAAATAATGGGCCCGATGCAAAGCCCAGTTGGTGGATAGTCTGTATCCATGAACACATCAAACAAAGCACGCACATCGAGGCACCTAAATGCTTCAAAACAAAACGAATCATTCAGCCGTTGGGTTAGGTGGAGACTTTATGATACCGATCTTTGAGGAATACAACACAAGGTATTGGAAAGACCAAATGGTTACATAACACTATCTCCAACAATCGTCACCCAAAATACAAAACTCATTTGTCCTTTGGGTAGCGCTACAGGTAAAAAGTTCCATACCTATTTTTAGTTTTTTCCAACAACAAGATCTAAAAGACAACACTCTCTGCAAATGGGTCTCGAGGAGAGAGGATACCCAAATTTGGGTTATGCCTCTCCTGATACCCAAAATGGGTCTTCTGTATGAGTACTCTGTTGGAGGCTATAGGTATTGTGTTGGAGACCTATTTTAGTTTTGGGTTTCCAAATAGGTCTCCTGTTGGAGATAGCCTAAGGCCGAGTATAATAATTAGCTTATTGTCAAGTAAACGCTAATTTGAAGAAGAGAAAACAGGATCCATGAGAGCTTAGCTCTAGTGTAAGCAACATGCTGTACAGAAGCATATCAAGTGGTGGGGCCATACTTTATGTGAATGTTAGGAGAATTAGGAAAGAGAAAGTGGGACATGAGCAAATGTAATTATAAAAAAAGTTTCTTATAGACAAGTAATAGACCACTATTAATTGTATAACATGGCTCCTACAATTTGACTATTAGCGCTTGTCAAAAAAAACTTGATTATCAGCCAAACACATAGCTCTATTATTGGTCGTGCTCTAAAGTTGCCGCTATCATGTACTACAGTATATTATTACAAACCATTGTGCCCTTGGGGTTACGTGGAGACTTGTATGGTTGCAGTCTTCAAGGAAAGCAACACAAAGGTATTGAAAAGAATCATTCAGGCCTTGAGTTCGGTGGAGACTTGCACGGAATATAGTCGACTCCATCGGTTGAGGTAAAAATCATACATTCAAATTTGTTAGGTGTAGACCTGAGTGGTTCCGATATTTTGAGTAACGAAGCAGCACAAGAATCCTAAAGAAAGCGCATGGCTTTGACATAAAAATCTTTAAGAAAACGAGAGGGGGGAACTGACGCAAAGCTATTTGATCCAACTCGACCAATAGTCACAAAACCCAGCTGGTAAATATTCCTGTGTACACACGCATGAGACAACAACAGGTAGTGGTATGCATATGACGACATGGAACCAAGAGTCCAAGACATGTTACGACGACTTGCTTCTAGGAATTATATATATATATATATATATATATATATATATATATATATATAGGCCTTGTTTAGTTCGCAAAAGCTTTTGGTTCGGGGTATTTGATAAATATTCTACAATTATGGAATAGCTAGACTCAAAAGATTCATCTCGCGGTTTACAGACAAACTGTGTAATTAGTTTTTATTTTTGTCTATATTTAATGCTTCATACATGTGTCGCAAGATTCGATTTGATGAGAATCTTAAAATTTTTTTAGTTTTTGGGTAAAGTAAACAAGGCCTAGTCTGTCATCTTGCGTGTGATCCTCCCCAGTCCACTCTCGAGGCACCTAACCCTGCAAAACAAATGTCCCACCCCCACCTGCCGCCCATGACCATGCGTAGATCTGTGTATACTGTATAGCTGCTAGCTGGATATTCCTACATAATGCTTCCTGATGCGTCCTGCATACAATTAATGATACAACCTTCGTCGTCGTATGTATACTCATTAGTGGTCCTCTACGGCTCTATTAATATACTAAGGTATACATCTATTATTTCACCATATGACACTTTGTCGCGCATTATGAACCAGACTTGCAGAGACTGTTCAAAACAAATCCACTTGGTACTAATCATGAATATAACAAATCAATTAGCCGGCCCTTGGGTTAGGTGGAGATGACTTTGAACTTGATCGCGTGGTGCCTGTCTTCGAGGAAAGCTGCATCAGGACATAAAGTTGCTGCTATATTCTGTTCTTATAGGTAGGGTATATACTATAATCTACAAGTAGACATCTAAGGTCTTGTTTAGTTCTGAAAAGTGAAAACTTTTCGGTACTGTAGCACTTTCGTTTGTTTGTGACAAATATTATCCAATCATAGACTAACTACGATCAAAAGATTCGTCTCGTGATTTACAGCTAAACTGTGTAATTAGTTTTTGTTTTCATCTATATTTAATGTTTCATGCATAAGCCACAAGATTTGATGTGACGGGGAATCTTGAAAATTTTTTGGTTTTCAGTGAACTAAAAAAGGCCTAACTTGTTCCAGTTCGTTTACAAATCCCGGGAAGAAATAGAAACGCAAGCGCAGAGCACAGTAGTGGGCCCAATCTATCCGGTGGCCTAAATGAACATAGGCTCCAACTTGGCCAAATGGTGGGCTTAACACTAACACTGCCTAGCTCGGGTATTCTCTTTTTTGTTACAAGAATTTCTTAGAGAAACTTTAATAGTTTGGCAAAAATAACTTGGCAAATCTGGGCATTTGGTAAGTGATTAAAACATATAGCCACTAGTACAGGGAAGGGCTTTAGCCCCGGGCTGTAAGGGCCTTTAGTCTCGGCTACGGAACCGGGGCTAAGGTTTCGGAACTAAATGTTCCACCTTTAGTCCCGGTTGGTAACAGCAACCGGGACTAAAAGGTGCGTCAGGGTATGCCACCTGGCCTCCACTTTTAATTAGTCCGGTTGTTCCTACCAACTGGGACTAAAGACTTCTTTCTTTTTTCCTTTTCTTTTCTTTTGGTTTTCCATTTAGGGTTTACAATTATGTTATTATTATTTTTGAATGCGTATTGTTTGCTGTTAGTTTATGGAACATGCATCTATAATTTATATAATTTAAAGCATTACATATAAATATACTATAAAACACTATATATATATATATATATTATATGTATCTATAGGTCCATAATATAATATTTACACATATACATCACGGACAAAGTATTTACAACACAATTTATCTCCGCCACTCAAGTATTGTACAAATGATCATCGTGATTTGGTTTCATCGGCTCCTCAGGATCCTGGACTTGGTCGTTAAGAAATCCTGCGATTGTCTCCTGAATTCCTTTTAGGCGGACCGCATCCAACGCCTGTTCCTTCAACCACATCTCCTTTAACAGACATTAAAGAAAAAAGTTAGAGGTATGAATAGGATTTATTAAATAGCAACAAATAAATGAAATAACCTTATTACATATACATGTAAGTGCTCAAGATTAGTTCTTTTGGCATAGACCGTCATAAACTCGCACACATAGTAGCCACACAAATTGTTGCCCGGTGTCTGCCGTAGAACCCACTTAAGTAAGATAGGCTTTGAAAGTGCTACATTCAACTCTGGACGGTGTTTCTACACGAACCCAGTCCAAACCCTAGCAATAAAACGATCATTATTAATTATGTTTACCGAATTAAAAGAGCAGAATTTAATATATAGAGATCGAAGTTACCCTTGATAATATCTATCATTTCTTGGTAATCGTCCTGTGGTTTTCTCAACAAGTCATAGATTACCAATTGACATTGCCAGAGATCAATGACAATTAGTATCCAATAAAAGATGCATTTGTGTGCATATAGGCAAAATTAGTATATATCTTCATACTGATCTGATTAATTAGTTAAATAGAATGTACACACGATAACGACACTTACTTAAAGTTGTAGGGAAAGAGTATATATCTTTTGTCCTTTTGGTTGATCAAGAACCTCCGTAGATTTCTCTCCGTTTGAGTTCTCCATAAGACATACGGGGTCTTCTGGTCTTTGAATACAACATTTGGATCCACAAATCCAATCTCCTTGTCATTTCTAACTCTGAGGTCCCTCATCATGTTTCTACATATATATAGCGGGTTTCTATAATTAGTTATATATATATATGATAAGTTATAGTGACATTATTGAAAGAAAGAATCACTTACAGACAGACGCAACTCATTAGAGATTTGTCAAGAGCGTCCATGTGGCATAGTTGGTGTAGCTCATTAAATTGAACATAAATAATATCATCACCACGGAAGTAATGATAGTTTCTGATTCGGACACAAAGATAGTCATCTGCTTTTCTCACACACGCTGCCATGTACCATTTGTTTAGCATGTACATTTGCGTTCCAAATTTGCTGAGGGCCACAGGGTTGTATAGGCTCTTGCCATATGTATATTGGTTCTGCCAATGATCAAATTCTGGAGCACTTTCAATTGGTGCCGCAGCTATCATTTGGGTTAAGCAAAGACCAGTTTCCGCAAAAAAAATTTCAAGCTCATCAAATTTTAAATCTGCCGGTATCTGCTGGTCTAGCACGTCGATGTTTGAACCATATTCATTTCCAATTACTAGCGGGGGCACTGATTGCTTTGATTGTTCCACGAGCTGTGCTACACCCTTGCGTGCTCTTTTCTCTTTCTTCTTCTCTTCTTCTAGGGATTTCCTTAAAGTGTGATCATAGTCCGATAAAGATGATGATTTTTTCTGAGCTTCATGCCTCTTTATTTGTTGAGCCTCAACCCTTTGTTGCAGATCTTCTGGCCGTACTAAGAGGTATGGCTTCTTAGGGTTTCACTTGGCTTCTCTTTCAGTCTTAAGTTTCTTGAATAAACTATCCACATCTGACTTTACCGAAGCATCTAGTTCTACATTAGTCTTCTCATAGGACAGCTTCTTAGGAATGATAGCTTGTTTCTTTTCGAAGGCTTTCTTTTTTGGTGGCGGGGTGGCTGACACATTTGATTGTGTGGTCGGCCTCTTCTTTTGCGCTGGAGCCACATGTGTAGGCGATGGGGCGGCCGGTGGCGGTGTTGGAGCCCGAGGAGGCGGCGTTGGAGCCCTAGGTGGTGGCGTTGGAGCAATAGGTGGTGGTGTTGGAGCTCGTGTTGGCGGTGTTTGAGCCTGAGGTGGCGGTGTTGGAGCCCTAGGTGGTGGGGTTAGAGCCCTAGGTGGCGGTGTTGGAGCCCGAGGTGGTGGCGTTGGAGCCCGAGGTGGTGGCATTGGAGACCGAGGCGATGTAGCCGTGTCTTGCACTCCCTCGTCATCACCCGCAGCACTATGACATGTTGATGACCACCTGTGAAACCAAAAAGGTATATGAGTAAACCGCTAACTAAGAGAATGCAAAATAAAGTTAGTAAACAAATGTATAGTCAATTTTCATCCGCACCTAGGATTAGGTTCATGACGAGGAGGTGGTGGTAGACTACTAGGTGATGCCCCAGGAATAATGATTTAGCGCTTGCGTCAACAAATAAAAGTCTTCTCTACTTCTCCTAGAGTCTTCTCTCCATCACCTCCTTCTATCTCAAGCTGCACATTACTGAAGCCTTTGACAACTCTATCTACCGAGACACTAGCATATCCAGGTGGAACTATCACCCCATGGATTGTTGGTGTCTTCGTAGGGTCGACAGGAGTTACAACACCGACAACAACCATGACTGTGGCAGTCCCCTATGGAATATGCAGCTCACATGTTGTCAGAGGTTCCGTGATGTCATCCACCGGAAAGAGCAGCCCAACTTCGTCTTGAATAGTTGGCATCTCCGTGGAAGCGCAACTGCTTTTCAACTGACCGGGGGGCTAATGTTGACTCCAGGCTCTGATGCAGTTTGCCTTTGTATAGAACTTACTGCCATCTGCACTTGTCTTTTAATCTCCTCATTCATTCTCTCTTCAAGCGCTTTCTCTCGCGCTATTGCTTCACGAGCCGCTTCGCGTGACTCCATCACCATTGCCTCCAACCTACGCAACCGCTCTGCTTCCTCTTCCTTCTTTCTTTGGCGGCTTCTATAAGTCGGTCTATCTTTAGGGAAGCCATTCTCCCATGATACCTCCCCATAGCCTCTTGTTCGCCCACCGTCTTTAGCAGTCTCCAGGGCGTATGTCAGCTCATCCTTCTCTCTATTTGGCTGCCAGGTGCCACTTTCAACTAATCCTCTGGCATATTCCAGTCTCTGTCCCACTCTCTCGAGCTTTTCGCCGTACACTACCTTTCCGGTCTCTAGGTCTATGGTTCTCCCGTGACTGAAGAACCAATACTTGGCGCGCTCAGGCCAGTGCAGTGATTCTGGTTCAATCCCTCTCTCAAGAATTTCCTGTTCCAGCTTTTGCCACATAGGAATAGCAGTCCTATAGCCACCTGAACCCAAGTGATGGTGGTATTGCTTTTGTTTAGCATTTTCCTGATTCTTGATCATTCGTGCCTGACCCTCTTCTGAGTTCTTAAACTCTACGAACTCATCCTAAAAAGGCCTCATCTTGACGTAGGCCTTGTTGGTGAAATCTGGTGTTTGGCATTGTGCAACAAAAGTCTTGTATAATGTCTTCTTCCAAGCCTGAAATTGTTTGGCCATCTTTTGCATAGCCTAGATTTTAACCTTCTCCTTCAAAGCTTCATCATGTGTATCGAGCGTGAAATGTTGAAGGATATCTAGCTAAATCAATTCCTTGTCACGATCTGAGACAAAACTAATATTAGGGTTATCTTTCCGTTGCCTCCATTCATGAGCACTGACCGGAAGCCTGTCCCTTACAAGGTAGCCACAGTGCGCAACAATTTTTTTTAGAATTGGCCCCAAGTACTTTTTCTATACCCTCATCGAATTCTGACAGAATGTACCGACCCTCCAATGGCTTCGTCGGGCCGCGCACTTTTCTACTCTTCTCAGAAGTTGTCGCCGATCTAGAGGGCTACACAAACAAGTATAAATATATTAGTATAAATGTCATTTATTTTAATTTCATATATATACATATATACTAGATTGTAGATAGACCTCATCAGGATTGTCTCCTACAAGTTTTTCGTAATCAGCAAAGTACTGACACCCATCATCTTTGCCTTGGGGATCTGGATTGGCGCCGTTGTTGATTAGGTCCATCATTGCATCATCCATGTTGTCATTCGGATTAGCCATTTCTGCAAATTGGACGCCAAATTATTAGCATTTATGTCTCAAGTAAATTTATAGTATAAAAATATATCTATAATTAATCTAATAATACTTATATCTTTTATAGAAATATCATAAAAGTTTTAAATTGTTTGATTTCTAAAAAAGAGAATTGCATTTTTTTCGTGAATGAAGTAACTTGGCATAACAATTTGTGACTTCGCTTAACAATTTGAGGTCTGCAAAAAAATCATATTTGTAACTTTGCTTATCAAATTATGACTTAATTTATCAATAAAAATATTTTAACAACAATTTAATGAAAAATCTAATGATACTTAGTGGATATCATAAAAATTATTATTCTATCATATAAATTTGATTAAATTTGAGATACTTTGACTCTACAAGGTTCATGGAATGATTTACAATTTGAGATTGCGGTAGCTTCTAAGAAATAATACAATTGAGTTCACTGTGCGTTAGAACAATCGAAAAACGTGTACGTTTCACTAGCGCGTATGTTTGGTCGATCGGAATACGACAAGTGTAGATGTAGGAGTACGTTTTGGCGAGAGGTACTTCGGCAGGCGTTTGGGAACGAGATTTTTATCATATGTTTGGGAACAGATTCATAGCTTTCATTAAAATAAAATTCACTAAAATGATTTTTAATTCATACAACATATCATCTCATTCGTACAGTATAAAAAATAGCCTGCAGATCTCCACATTCGTACAACATATCACCGCATTATGGGAGAACAAGAACAAATATATAGTAAAAAATCATTAAGTGCTAGTTTTTTAAAAAAAAACACATAGCCTGTAGATCGAACACATAGTCTGTAGATCTTTGAACAAACATCCAGCACAATATTGCCACCTTCATTCTGTGAAATCTACAGACAATGTAAGTTAATCAAGCATTCATGCATTTTTAGCAATTCTGGACATACATGCAACAGTTGCGTAAATAAATCATAACTAGAGTTATACAGATCCAAAATCCATGCAACAAGACATTATGGAAAGCTTATAAAATTGTATACAATTCATATTTAATCATCTTAGCATGATTAGTACGTTACCTAAGTCAATCATGCATATTTATAGAATCTGGTCCAGGAATTCCGGAGAACAAGCATTTTAACAGATAAACTTTGTACCCTTATGACTCACAAACCATTTATCCAAATGATATGAAACTATAACACAATCTAGATGAAAGAGTTATCTACAACTTTTGTATAGACAAGTTTCACAACAAACATAATTTATACTATAGAATTAATTGCACAATCAGGACTGCTCATGTTGCCCCAAACAGTAGGGTACAATTATAGTCAGAAAACTGATAGGCACTTCAAACAAGCATAACTGGAGTTGTAGACCTCCAACAAACCTGATTCTTAACTTCACAGAAAGCTTAGAAAGTTACCTACGGCTATCTTATTATCATCTAAAGAAGATTTCATAGTTAACAAAGTCAATTAACCCCATGAAGACATCTCTGTCCAAAGCATAGACAGGACCTCCCATGCCACATTAAACAGTTATAACATCATTTTCACATGTCCACAAATTATGATTATGGACTCTTTAGAAATCTTACTAAATTGTGAACAACTTTCTTATAAACATCTAGAGCTCATTCTGTTACTAACAAGATCACACATAGCAATATACCAAGCAAACAACTATAAAAGGAATATATCATTTTTAGGACTGTCCACAACACAGCTTCTTGTTTAAATCATAACCGGAGTTACATAACTCCAAAAGACATGAAAGAAGTCATTCTGGAAAGCTTGACAAATTATCTATATTTTATCCTTAGGCATCAAAGCATGATTCACATGTTTGGCAGGTCGAAACTACTAAGTTGCAGAATCTGTCTGTGATAAACAGAGGGTAGCCATTTCTAAAACCTAACTTTGAACAGACATAAATCATAAACCACAAGGTCAAATGCCATCAAATTTTAACAGCAGCTATATGAATGAAATATATACACTTTTGTTATAAACAAGATTCCCAGAAAACATAATTTAAATAATGCAATCTAAATAATTCCACGGAGAAGAAGGCACAACAATTGCAAACAATTAATTATTAACATATATTTTAAACATGCACTTGGGCAAAACCATAGTCTGCAGATCTTTGAACAAACATCCAGCACAATGTTGCCACCTTCGTTCTTTGAACAAACACAAAAAACATCATCAACATTTCTTTCTCTGTGTGCTCACCCTCGACGACAGCGGCGCGGGCCTTCTCTGGCCAGAGAGGAGACGGCCGAGGGCGAGGAGGCGGCCGCGGAGGGGGGGGGGTGCGCGGCCAGGGCGTCGCCGGAGAAGAAGGCGGCACGGCGGCGTGAAGACATACGTACGGCTCGGGGCGAGGAGGCGACGGCGGCGCTCGTCCGCGCGTGTCTCTACGTCGAAGAAGGAGGCAGCGGCGGCTCGAGGAAGAAGAAGACTGTGCGCGGTGAAGAAGGGAGCGCGCGGCGGCGGTCTAGGCTAGGGCAACGTCGATCTGGAAGGAAGAAGAAGACTGTTCGGTTAAATACCCGCGGGGA